>NC_070595.1:31069237-31119237 GCF_027409825.1 Scomber japonicus
AGGAGGAGGAGACGGGGAGCGGAGGTCGGAGGTTGAGCGCCATCCTGCCGGACGAGTCGGCTGGCAGCCGCGTGCCGAGCGGCAGCAGTTTCGGCCAATCGTGGAGCCGCTCTGCCGCCTACATGAGCTCTGACGAATCAGAGAGCGAGAATGGGGAGATGTGGGAGGAGCTACAGGAGCTTCGGGACAGGTAATTGGTTGAATTAATGTCTTGAATTTGGTGAATGGGTGAAAAAATGAAGCTGAACACAAATCAGACGGTTTACTGTTTTCTAAGTAGTTTAATAATTCCAATTGTTCCTAATCTGTGTAAGTTTCTAATGTTTTAATCGGATGTGAGCCTCGCTGTCCTTCTTTGTTCAATCATCAATGAGATCACAGCAATATTTCACATTTAATACTGAACTATGAATCAATCAATCAATCAATCCATTTTTATTTATGTAGCTGCAAATCACAACAAAAGTTATCTCAGGAACTGTTACAGGGTTAGGGTTCGTAAATGAAACCCTCAGGAGTCATAATTGTGATGATTTACAGTTAAACACTCCTTATAGAGACACAATGACATCATCTGCATAATTGATTTTCATTGATATTTAAACATTGCTGATAAACTCTGTCACTGAAGACAATAATTAAGGCTTATTGTTGATGTTTGCTGCTGTACGGTTTCTACACGAAGCTCTAATCCAACCAATGAAAACTGTGTTTCTACAGAAGAGGGAAAAAAACACTTTCTCATTTTTTATTTAAACAGTTTACAACTAAGCGGCTTTCTGTTCCTTCAGTTTACCGTCTGAACACTTAGATTAACTATTTTAACAGGAAGTCTTTAAATGCCACATGACTCTATTTGTAAACTCTAACCCTTTTCCCCAGACACCTGGTGGAGGTGCAGAACCTGCAGGTCAATCAGAAACAGGAGATTGAGGCGCTGTACTGGAAGATGGGTAAAGCTCCACCCCCCAGCATCGTCTCACCCGCCATCATGTTGAACCACCGCCAACGCCGCCTCTCCAAGACCGGAAACTACCTCCCTACTCGCAGAAACAGCCAGCAGAGACCGGACATGCTGCCCCCTGCAGGTAGGACGGACACACTGCAGCCTGCTGCTACACATAGAGAATAATACTAAGGCGGCGCGTCTCTGGTGTTGTGTGTCAGGTATCATGAGGAAGAGCTCGGCCAGCAGCAGCGGTGGATCTCAGGAGAAGGCAGGGAAAGGTGTGAGCTTCGTCCCTGGACACAGCTGCATGGTGAGCTCACTGTCAGCTTCACAACCTGCAGCTCACACCAGCCTTTAAACACAATACCACACAATCACATCCAATAATTCATATAAAATATCCCCATGATAAGACCAACAGCATCTCACACTCCACAGAAAACTGGAATAAAAACCACTGAAACACAAATTATACAGAAAATTCTGTTTTTCAAAAGTCTAAAAAACAATATTTGTCTTTTTGCCAGCTGGTGGAAATAAATGAGTTTTACTGACTTTATTCTTGAGTATTGTTTGTATTGTTGACGGCAGGGAAAAGAGAGAAGAGTCTGTCATTAACCTTTGACCTTTCCCTTCTAGTGACCGTGCTAACTGGAGACATGACAGAGAGCATCACAGAGGAAGAGAAGGAAGGAAGGAAGAGAAGAAGAGAAGAAGAGAAGTCACTTTATTATCAAACTTTCTTTTAATTCAAAATCTTCACCTCTTTGACTTCTGATACTTGAATCAATCTACTGAAGCTGAAACCAAACAGTTTCTTAATCGAACTAAAAACTGCAATATTTAGACATTTGTTGTTTTCTGTTTTTCATATTTATGTTTATTTATTTGTTAGTTTTGATGTGAGACTCAAACTAAACATTATAACATTTCAGCACTTTAGCAGAAAATAATGAACCTCAATGAGCCTCACACAACAACAGTTTCTTCTTCTTTGCATTGTGTGATTCTGCGTTTTCAAACACTTCAACATAGATTCAGCTCATTAATCATCTTTAAATGCTTCAGTGCATCTAATGTGATGCGTCAGGAAGTATTACGTCTTTATAACGCTCCATATGTGTCTTGGGTTGGATTGGTGACCCAAAGGTTTTAATCACATGTGCACAGGGAAAGTTTAGTCACTTTAAGTCATATATCAACATGTAACAGAGGAAGCTTTACAGTCTGTACAGAGCACGACATCCTGTCTCCTTAGACCAGTTCATTAGTTTCAGGGCCACATGCAGTCCGATGGGATCTGAAGTGAGCCGGAGCAGTTGACCACTTGATCCCGTTCCACCTGTTTGAATAAATGAGAACATGTTAGTGCTACCTACAGGAGGACTGAACATGTGTTTCAGATAATTAACTAGTCATGTGTTGCCTCGTTCTCGTATGGAAGGATTTCGTTGCGTGTAAAACTGAAGTGTAAGCTAAGCTATGAGGGGCATTATGAATATCAGTTTGTTGCCACTATGCACATAAGACCAGCGTTGCAATGTTTAAAACAGGGGTTTAAAGAAGTGTTGCTTAATGAGTTCAGCAGGGAACGTGTTGCAGGTTAATGAAGTCTGGGAAAATCAGTATTACAAGCCACTATTAAAATGTTGGGATGTAATTCAGATGTCCAGTTTGTTTTTGATGCTTATGCGTGCATCGTTTACATCATTTCTTACATGTAGAGGCAGAAAGGGAGTCGGGTTTGTTGTTAGGTAACACAGAAAGAGAAGCATTAAGTCTAGACATTAATTATCTATATAGCAGAGATGCCAGAACGTATTTAGTTTGTATGTGTAATGAATCTGTTATATTATTATTATTATATATTTTATATTCATTCAAACGTCCAGCAGCTGCTTCGTGAACTCAAACAAACCAAACTCTTCCTTCATAATGAAGAGCGAACGCATCATTCTGTTTTTAATGGAGGAATAAGATTCATCAGACTTTGATACAAGCACAATATTTGTTAGTAGATCATTTCATTGCTGGTTTGGATCCAAATATGACGAAAAAATACAGAAAATCCGCAAAATGATCCTTTAAAGTTATTTTCTTACTCAGCTTCTGACACACTGACTCAGCTTGTGTTTATTCACATTTCACAAACACAGTTTTGCTGGTTATCTGACCAAATTGAGCCAAAAATGAGTTTTTCGAGTGTTTAATGTTTTTCAGTTTATAAGTGAGGATGTTTTGAACGTTGCCTAATATTTGAGTTTTCTTGTTTTATCAGAATGAATCTTTTCTTCCTCGAGGCCTTTCTGCACTTTTACAGTTTCTTCTACATCTCATGTACATCTATTTATAGTCTGTGTACAACTAATATAACTCAATGCGTGCCTTATTTAAAGACCATTTATTGAACTTTGTATTATTTGAAGATGAGTTTCAGAAATAATGTGTGTATTATAAAGACTGACCTGATTCATGGTTTGAGTTTAGACTCAGGAAACGTTTGTGTGTTATTATCTTCATGTGTTTGATTCTCTTCTCACAAGATAATCACATTTGATCAAAGACAGTTTGTGTTTGTTTGACTCTTTAAATAAACTGAAGTTTTATTCCAACACAAGACTCTTAAACATTTAATTATATTGGATTTGTTGAGTTTCTGTCTTGAAGCTTTAATGGTCTGCGTTACTGTCCTCAGTGTTTACGTGATCTCTGAGGGGAATGCTAATCTTTTCATTATTAAAGGGGGGGGGGGGCTGAGTTAGTGTGAATAGCTTCTAGTTTATGAACAGAGTGAAATATTAACAGTAACTAATGTTAGAGGAGTAAAACTACCTTTAACTCTGTTTCAGGTTTAAAGCTTTAAATGAAAAACGTCTCACTTCAGTCGTTCTTTTATTTAAGTTTGTGTCTGTGACTCTTTTTATTTCATGAACCTGTTCGGACATGTTTATATCGCTCACTTCCTCCTTCCTCGTCAGTCCTGCTAGAAAGTGACACAACTGGTTTGCAGGTTGGATCGAACCATTCATGTCAACAGGAAGGGGGGGGGGGTGGTAAATAAAGACTTTGGATGGTTAATTTAGCCAAAAAAATAAAAAATAATAAATAACTAAACTGTTTGTTTAATGAGTTAGTTGTAAATAAAATATTTTAATGTTTATTAATGATGAGAGATGATAAGTTATAGTATAACTAATGCTATAATAGTTTTCAGGCCCTTATCAGTCACAACCTTTAATCATTCTAATGTTATCTTTACGGCGCCTGATCAGGAAGTGTGTTAAACGGCGGTTAGAAGAGACGGCAACATGGCTCAGTGAGTATTTTTAACTTTTCCTGTTTTCTCTTTCTTTGTTTAATTCTCTTCATCAAGACTCTAAAATGTTGTTGGACTTTAAGAAAGAGTCGCTGAATCGTCCTGAAACTTCTGATCTTATTGTTCTGATTAACTTTTAGTTTCTCTTCCTGAGTGTCAAAAACCTCCTGAGTGACTTTTAATCTGCTGTATTATTGTATTTTGAGGGCTTTGGGATGCAGTAGTGACGGGGCTCTACGGGCCCCAACGCTGCACCGTGTTGGGATAAAGTTGCTTCAACGTTCATGAAATTTGGTGGAATTAATGCTTACGTCATTCAGGAAGTCAGCCATTTTGGAAGAAGTTGCATAACTTTTAAATCCTATTCATCCTGTTGGAGACAATAAAACTCTGAATGTTTTCTTTTTCTAACAGGCAAAATGTGAAGGCAGATGTCAGACTCCTGCTTCTGAAAACACTGAGAGCCTTGAAAGACGAACAATTCCAAGACTTCAAATTTCACTTGGAAAACACTGAAATCCCAGCTAGTGAACTGGAGAAGGCCGGCAGGCGGGAAATTGTGGATCTGCTGGTGCAGAAGTTCCCCCAGCAGGTGGTGCATATGACCATTGAATTTTTAAGCACCATTGACAGAAACGACCTGGTTCTGCAGCTCTCTCAGTTCAACTCAGGAGGTAAAATGTTTCAGTAGCTCTTTTTGGAAATGTTCAGGATGTTTAATGTTGGTGTCTCATCTGAATAAACGTCACTTTTATATAAAAATCACAACAATCAGTTTGAACTGAATCAAAACTACAGTTCATGGTTATATTAAACAATATATTTATATATTAGTTTTCTTCAGTAATTTCCTCGTAGCTGCTGTCTAACTGTTAATTAATTAATTAATTAATTAGCAGGATATTGACGTCTTTTGCTGATTTGTAGTTTTACACACAAACTACAAACTGTGTTTTCTGTTAAAGTTTTTATTTTTATATATTTTGTACCAATTGGACCAACGTCTGTATAAAATGAACCATTAAATATCTGCAGATTACTCAGAACAGCAGAGTTGAGATTAAAGGAAGCCTGTACAGCAGAATGTGAGCGAGGTGTGTTTCTATTAAATCAACATTATTTTCTCTTTGGGAGGAAATGAAAGCACCTTAAAGGCTCAGTCTGTGGTTTTCAGGGTTAGGGTTACGGTAACGGTCACATGACCAACAAAGAAACGCTCAGAAATGTTCGGCTTTCTTCTTCGTGGCTTTTCTGTTTCCTGTTTCAGCTCAAATACGTTTAAAGTGAGAAAGATGCTTCGTCACTTACCTGTTCGCTCTCTGTCTGCTCAGGGGACACGAAATAACGGGGTTGCCACGGTAACCACGTCTTCACAGCAGCCGGACGTCCTCCATGTGTTTACAGCCCCGCTCAGATGACATCATGTGACATCAGATGACATCATGTGACATCAGATGACATCATGTGACATCATGTGACATCATGTGACATCATGTGACATCAGATGACATCATGTGACATCAGATGACATCATGTGACATCAGATGACATCATGTGACTGTTTGATGACTTTCTTAATAAAAATCTTAAAGCTGATTGTGTTGTTTTGTTGCTGAAGCTTCGGTGTTTCCTGATGAGCTCAGAATATTAAACGACTTCATGACGAGCAGCAGGTTTGATGTTTGAGACGTTAAAGTTGACAGTCTGGATTTAAACATAGATAGATATAGATAGTGGTGTATAAGGTGAAGAGGAAGGGAGAAGCACATTGGAGCTCCTGTATCACTGGCCACCACATCAGACAGGACAAACTGTGGAGAGTTTACAGTCTAGTTAGACTTCTTCCTCATGTTGTACAAACTGCACAAAACTGAGCCAGAAAGCATCAACCTTAAATTGAGTGAAGAAGTTTTTCTACTTTGAAGGAATTTTGCACTTTTTGTTGATGATTTGAGTACTAGCTGGTATTATTTCTGTTATTTAGTCTCTAAATGAGTTTCTGATGTTTATTTAGGTGAGAAAGTGTTTAGATTCAAACATGTGGTTGATTTCTCAGTCTGACCTTTCAGTCGTACAGACACTGGAACATGGATGTATGATGGGGTTTTCTAGAAAAGGAGAATATAAATGAGAAAATGAATCAATTAATAAATAAGTATATTAAAACATGTATGCAGTAACTAACCTTTTAAGCCAAGAAAGATTTGTTTACTCTTTGAAGCACATTAACTGTTATTTTTTTAAATTCATAAAATGGTTAACTGTTTGGGAAGTGACACCTCACAGGGAAACCAAATAAAGAATAACACTGTGTTTCAGCTCATGAGAGTTGTGTTACATGTTTAATATTCAGCTTGAAGGTTTTACATTATAAGAAATTAATGAAGACATATGTGTGATTAATTAACATAAAAATGAAACAAACGTGTGTAAATAAACATATAACAAAGATAAATTAATAATGAAATTAGAAAATGTGTAAATCAGTGACTACATGCATAAAAAATCATTATTAATTATTTATTTATTTATTGTTTTAATGTCCATATCAGGCCTCCATACTGCTGACCAGCTTAGCCGTAAGATTTGAATTTATTGATCAGATTTTACTATTTATAACAATATATACACCATACATACATACAATACTATACACACTGTATGTCTGTGTTAGCAGTCTTATTGGGGGTTTACATTGTAATGGTATTTATCTCCTGTACTTTTATTGTTGTGATAAAACATAAACTGGTTTGACTCATGCAGCTCACACATGTTGTATAACAGTGTGTAAACAGTATAATCTAAACTGGTATTAGTAACAATTCAATTTAAACTGAAATAACTTGAACTATTATTAATGTGTATAATAATACTCTGGTGTTTAAAAGGCAGTTTACCAACAAACAGTAACAATGACTTTAATTGTCCACCAGATGTCACTATGATGTCAGTTATGAGTTTGAGTTACTCTTTAACAGTAAGAAGGCAAGGCTGCTTTATTTTATAGCACCTCTCAAACACAGAGAGTTTATTCATTCATTCATTTATTCATGCAGACCCCAACAGGTACAAAACGTAGGCCTACTTGGCAGCAACTGGATACGAAATATAAAAATATAGCTCAAACAAGTAAGGTATTGATTACAAACAATTGTGGTGTTGTTTAGCCTGCCCTCATTAAACAGCATTTAAATGCTACATTCAACATGTGATATATATTTCAGTAGTTGATGAAATCTTCTAAACAAAGAAGAAAGTCAATTTTTCAGCCATCCCAACACTGCCAGTATTTAATATTGTCTATTTGAAAGCAACACCTACATGTCTTTATACATACAACACTAAAAAAGTAAACGTTTAAGTGTGATAGTCAAGTTTAGTTTTATGTTTGGGCACTTTCACCGTAATTTAACAGTAGCTGGTATAGAGAAAGAGAGAAAGTTCCTCACTGGTAGCGAATCAGCGACATTGCCACTGTGAAGCATGAGCAGTAACCACTTGGCTATCAATCACCTTCAAATATTGCCTTTGTGACAGCCCGACAGACGGTTGCCTTGGAAACATGAACTTGAACAGAGAACTTGTTCTGAACTGAGAGCATGTCCATGTGGTGTCGTACAGACGATACGAGGGCTGAGAATATTGTTCAGATAAATTATTGATTGATGGAGACACTCAAACAGAACATCATCAGAGATAAAACATCCCAGCGGGGTCTGATCACCCTCTGACGGAGATTCATGCTTCGTATTTGTGCTTCAATATTAACTGACTCTTTAAGAAAAGGACACACCATGTCTGACACCTCCTTCAGACTGCAGGCTTCAACTAAAAAGGAGGAGAAACTCAGGGTTAGTTGAAGAAAACCTGCTAGCGAGCAGGTTAGGTTCACAGAGTATGTTGCCAGAGTAACTGACTCAGAGTTAAGCTGAACTGGCTTTGTGAAACCGAAAAACCAGAGTTTCCCTCATCTCAGGGTTAACTAACTCAGAGTTTTCACTAAACCTGCTTTCTGAAACGGGCCCCTGATGTCACTATGATGTCAGTTATGAGTTTGTTATGTGTTTCCTCTTTAACAGTAAGAAGGCAAGGCTGCTTTATTTTATAGCACCTTTCAAACACAGAGTTATTTAAATAATGTTTAACTATTTATTTAAATTAAATTAAATTAGAAAACATAACAGATCAGAAAGAGTGCATTGATAGGATAAGTTGCCCCAAAGTCAGTAAAATAAAATGCACTAGAGAGCTCACAGGAGATATGTACTGTATACAGATCAATTAGAGTTGTAAGAGGAAGAAGACTCTCACCAGTAAACCTGTATATAACACTATGATGTCTGTCTGAGGCCTGCGCCAGTAAAACCAGTTCAACTGAGTAGAATTTGGATCCAGCACAGATCATGAGTTTGTATTTATGAGTAAAACTAAAGGAACAAAAGAGGAAATGATGTCATGTAGCAGCAGTTAACGTGTCTCTGGATGTCAGGGTTCAGTCAACCAGCTGATTTACAGGAACTCACAAATACTTCCAGAAGTCAGCGGGGATGTTTTATTATAATCTGAAGAACATATATTATCAAATGGTTTTTTACAAATGTTCTGTGAAAGTGATTAAAAAATAAAATCCAGCTTCTTTACTTCTGATTTCAGCTCAGAGACTCTGAACCGGCTGATTTACAAGAACTCATAAATACTTTATGACAGTCAAAGGTGAGCTGGGATTTTTAGTTATAACCTGAGGAAGAAATATTATCAGCTGTTTTTCAGAAAGTAAGACTTAGTCAACAAGCTAAGCCTGTTAACACGTCCATGTTTCTCAGATCGTCTTCATCAGTCGTTTCCTTAAACACCTAAAAATGACGTCATCTCAGCTGTGCTTTGTGTTTAGTGCTAATTAGTCAACGTTAGCATTGAATGATGCACAGAGCCGTTGTGTTTGCTGAGACAGGAAAAGTATTTGTATTTGAATAAAAGTTTAAATATGTGTAAAAATCTTGTTTTTTGTTTTTATTGCTAACCCTAACCCTTGCACAGCGGTACAATGGCAATAAAGCTTCTTATCTTCTAATGTTTTAATATTTAACCTTAACAACCTCCATCTGAACCTGAACCAGCAGCTGTGCATCTCTAAACACAGACATTTCATAAAGTTTAATCATCCTTCAGATGTATTAAAATAATTCATATTTTGTTGAAAAACATCAAACATAATTCATCTCTTTCAGATATGTTTAGTCTCAACATTTAACAACCTGCCTGATTTGTTAATGAGCAACATTTCCTCAATATTTTAACAAACATAATCTGGAAAGCATAAACTACATTTGGATCTGGCTTGACCCCAAACTAACATGCTAACATGCTAACATGCTAAACTATGATGGTGACATGTCAATACTAGCCGGCCTTCTATTGGTTGACAGCTTTGATCCACAAAAAATCTGAGAGCAGAGCAGAGATCCGTGAGCACAAATTCCCTGAGCACGAGAGGAGCAGCGTTGTAACCGAGTACGAGGACACACTGTGAGCATGCACAGAGCTAATTTGAGCGCGAGAGTAGAGTTTTGAGAGAAAATATCACAAAATATGAGCATGAAATCAATAAGTACTGCTCTCAAATCCATTTAATATGCTCTTGAATTAAGATAAGGAATAAACTCCATAGTAGTTGAAGTAGATATGGATTTTGCAGACAAATTGGTAATGGCCAAAACCTGTGTGTTTGCGTGTGCACAAGCATACATGATAGATAGATAGATAGATAGTAACTTTATTGATCCCTTGGGGAGGTTCCCCTCAGGAAATTTAAGATTTGAGTGCATACTGTGTGTGCGTAGACGCTCATGCTCACGCTTCATGCCAACCCACCATAAATCAGTGCCCCACTTGGGCCACTCCTATCAAAAATGTCTGGACACGCCCCTGCAGAGCAGAGGTAGAGATAAAAATCAGTCATAAATACAGTGCAGAGTGGCCCGCACACATGAACTATGTAGTCACTAAGCTCTACTGGAGCAGACTGTCAGTGTGTCCCCCGTATCCCCACAGGGCAAAACAATAGCAAATGGACAAAATGGACATTAAGAATAAATATATAATAATAAATGATATTGGGCATAAACAGCAGAATTTAATCAAATGTGGACGGAAACAGGGAAATTAAATTTTGGTCTCAGTTCCCACCGGTAACGCGAGTTCTCGGCGGAGGAGTCCCTCCACCAGTTCTGTCACAGACTCATTGTCCTGTTCAGCCACATTGTAAATCCTCAAATTACAACGTCTTCCGTGTCTCTCCACTTCGGTCAACTTCTCTTGAAGTTTTGTTTGCTGTTTCAATAGAGTGAGGATGGCTTCCTTCGCCTCGATGTTCCACTCCTCCAACTCTGCCACTCGCTCCTGTGCCTCAGTGACATCCTTCCGCTGCTCTTGTATTTCCGAGACATTTTGTGCCAATTTTCGGTTAGTTTTATCCTTAAAGCCGGCAAACTCTCGCCTCACTTCTTCTTTAAATTCGTCTTTGAATGTTGCGAGGTCTTGTTTCATCTCCTTTTTTAGGTCGCGTATCTCTCTCCTAATATCAGCAAGTCCCTCGAGTAGCATGTGGGCCTGTGTTTAGTCCTTATTTTCTCCGCTTGCCGCCTCGTCTTCAGACTCGTGTTCTTCTTGGTCTCTTGACATTGTTTTTTCCCTCAAACTTCTCTGCCCTCGTCCCCCACTCATTGTTTATCAGTTTGGAATTCGTGTTCTTGAAATTTTCGTAGTTTGGGGGAAAATATTGTCTCATCGACTCAGGAGCTCTTCTCTACGCTGCCATCTTGCAAATCTGTAAATATTCAGCAGCAAAATATCAGCTTTTGGGCAAATCATCACATAAAACACCACATTCATTGTTTCATTCAGAGAACCTTGAAACTGTGATGTCTGATTTTTGTTTTATACGTTTATTACTTTTTCTATAAATAGTTGATTGATGATGCATTACTTTAACAAAACAGATTCAATACTGCTGACTTTAGTCTGTAACCCCCCCCCCCCCCCCCCAAAACAAAAATCCAACAACAAAGACACACATCTGGGAATGTTGGGTATCTTTAAAGTGTAATTTTGTTGTGATTTGGCTCTATATAAATAAAGATTGATTGATTGATTGATTGATTGATTCTTCTGTGTTTTATTATAAATGTTGATAAGAAACTATATTTTTTATTCTCATTCCCACATTTATTGATATAGCACCATATGACAGCATCAGTTATCACACAGAGCAGTAAAGACTGAACACAGACCTGTTGGTAAAACGTTTCAACCTAAAATCAAACACTAAATACACTAACACTGCACTATTGACCTATTATTATTATATATATTATAATATTATCTTTTAATGTACACTTTGTAATTATTATGTTAAATATAAATAATGTGTACATGAATAATATTAAATGTATTGGGATCATCCACAGATATGAATAATATTCTTATTAATCAGACGAGCTGTAGAAATAATGAGTGTTGTAGTAACAACGTGTGACCTGCAGGGGGCAGCAGCCATCCTGACTCCAACAGGTCTCTGACCATTGCAAAGCATCATGGGAGCTGTAGGAGCACAGACTAGACAGAGCAAAGATCTAAACGTTATAAATGTGACTGATATCAAATCTGAACAATGAACTCATTCATGTTTTTATCTGCTTCAACATTTAAAACACTTCTCAAAGCCTTTGATCCAGCACTGGATACGAACTATAACAGAGGGAGGGGGGGGGGGGGGGTTACCTTAAGCCTAACCCATTTATAGCTTTTAGTCTTAATGAGAAGCAAAAAACCTTTTCATTATAACTTCCAGGAGAATGAACTCAACATGACCTTTCACTGTTTAGACAAGAGAATCGTCTTTTCCTGTTTATTTGACATCAATCATTGATAACTGATAAATAACTGTTTCTATTAAATCAACATTATTTTGTCTTTGGGAGAAAATAAAAGCACCTTAAAGGCTCAGTCTGTGCTTCCTCTCCATGGTTTGGAGGCTGAGGAAGGGAAACCACAAATTAATAATTAATGTTCTGTACTTCCCTCTCAAGCGCGGGACCCGTCAGGGCTGTCCACTTTCTCCACTCTTGTTCGCCATTGCCATTGAACCATTGGCAGTAGCCCTAAGGTCCAGTCAGATACCAGGCATTTTAAGGGGTGGCGTCGAACATAAAGTGTCCCTGTATGTGGATGACCTCTTACTCTTTGTCTCTGACTTAGACAGAGCTTTCCCCCTTGTCATAAACTTACTAAAGGAGTTTGGCCAAATCTCATGCTATAAACTAAATTTCCAAAAAAGTGAATTAATGCCAATTAATGCTGCAGCCTTGGCATATCCATTATCTGACCTATCTTTCAAAACATCTCTTGAACATTTTAAATACTTGGGTGTCTGTATAACCAAAAACTACTCAGACTTATATAAATGTAATTTCTCCCCTCTTCTGGTGAGGCTGACTCAGGATCTTCAGCGGTGGTCTCTTTTGCCTCTCTCTCTTGCTGGGCGGATAAACTGTGTTAAAATGAATGTGCTCCCCAAATTTCTATATCTCTTCCAATGTATACCCATTTTCCTCACTAAACGTTTTTTTCACTCACTTGACCACACAATCTCCCAATTTTTATGGAACAAAAAGCCCCCTAGAATTAAAAAAGACACTTTACAAAAACCTAAGGACTTGGGTGGTCTAGCCCTCCCCAGTTTCTTACTCTATTACTGGGCAGCAAACATTAGAGCCATGTTACACTGCTGTTACACTAATGACCAACCCCCACCCTGGCTACAGGTTGAGGAGGCCTCATGTGGTTCATCATCTTTGATGTCCCTCCTGTGCTTCCCCACGAGTATATCACCATCTGTGCACTCAGATAGTATTGTTGTGAAAAACTGTCTTAAAATCTGGACACAATTTAAACAACACTTTACGCTGCAATCTATACCTGGTCTGGCTCCTGTTTACTCCATCCATTATTGATAATGTTTTCTTAATATGGAGAGAAAAAGGAATTTCATCCTTTAATCATCTTTACATTGATGGTAAATTTGCCTCTTTTGGTCAGTTAGCACAGGCTTATAACTTGCCTTCAACCCACTTTTTCCAGGTACTTGCAGATAAGAGATTTTGTACGTAATCGATTTCCCAGTTTCCCCACCATACCGTCTCCCACACTTATTGACACCATCTTTGAAATCAACCCCTACCAGAAAAGTACAATATCAAGGATTTACTACACTCTTCTTCTTGCGCACCAATCCTCAGCTTCTGATGCCCTACGCACTGCATGGTTGGCTGATCTTAATATAGAGATAGACCCTGCGGTATGGCAGCATGCTCTGAAATGGGTCCACTCATCCTCTGTCTGTGCCCGGCATGGAGTCTTACAAGGCAAAGTGGTGCACAGGGTCCATTGGTCCAAAAGTAAACTGGCTCGTATATTTCCAAGTGTAGACTCTAGCTGTGACCGGTGCCATTTAGAACCGGCCAGTCTTGGCCACATGTTCTGGGCTTGTCCTGTCCTTGTGCCGTTCTGGAAGGGTTTTTTTGACACTCTATCAGCCATTACTTCTACCAACATCTGTCCCTCACCATTAGTGGCCTTGTTTGGTGTCCTACCTTTTGGCCATTCACTACCATCCTACTTCTGTGAACTTGTGGCCTTTCTCTCACTCTTAGCAAGGCGTGTTATATTGTTACACTGGAAGAACTCCCATCCCCCCTCCCACTCTCAATGGATTAGGGATGCCCTTCATTTTATGACGTTGGAAAAAATTAAATACTCTTTGCGTGGCACCTCTACTAAGTTCTGTAGGGTCTGGGAACCCTTCTTAGATCATGTTAGGTCTCTTCAATTAGATACTGCCACCATTGATTGATTCGCCTCTACAACGCACCTATGTCCTGTTTCAACTACCCTTATTGATAGCACATATTAGCGGCATGCAGCACTACTTATTTATTTTATTTTATTTTTATTATTATTAATATTCTTATTATTATTATTGTGTGTATATATATATATTGATTTTTACTATTTATGTTTTTGTTTCCTTATTTACGGTCTTTACATAATGCAACGGCTCACTTAATGCAAGTAGATGTGCGTGTGGTTGTGTCTGTGTCTGTGTGTCAGCCATCCTGACTCCAACAGGTCTCTGACCATTGCAAAGCATCATGGGAGCTGTAGGAGCACAGACTAGACAGAGCAAAGGTCTAAACGTTATAAATGTGACTGATATCAAATCTGAACAATGAACTCATTCATGTTTTTATCTGCTTCAACATATAAAACACTTCTCAAAGCCTTTGATCCAGCACTGGATACGAACTATAACAGAGGGAGGAGGGGGGGGGGGTTACCTTAAGCCTAACCCATTTATAGCTTTTAGTCTTAATGAGAAGAAAAAACCTTTTCATTATAACTTCCAGGAGAATGAACTCAACATGACCTTTCACTGTTTAGACAAGAGAATCGTCTTTTCCTGTTTATTTCTGACATCAATCATTGATAACTGATAAATAACTGTTTCTATTAAATCAACATTATTTTGTCTTTGGGAGAAAATAAAAGCACCTTAAAGGCTCAGTCTGTGCTTCCTCTCCATGGTTTGGAGGCTGAGGAAGGGAAACCACAAATTAATAATTAATGTTCTGTCTTCTGCTGGACACAGATCAGCTGTTACACACAGATTGAAGTTTATATATTCAAATTGTTTGTAATAAAGCAGAACTTGTACATCAATTCCGAGCAAAGACAATTTTATTTTAAGTAACTAACTGTAAGAATGCAGGAAGCCAGTATTAAAATTAAAGTGTGACCAAAACTAGATTTGTTTGATGGGTTCAAATATGACCAGTATGAATGTGAGCTGTGTGTTTTTTAATCCAACGGTATTTTCTCTTTATATTAAAGATATTTGAGACATGGGATTTCAGAGTTTCTGCAGTAGACATCCAGCAGGACTCTGAACATTTCTACACTAATGATAAGAGTTGAAGCTCCCAGTGTGTTCTTTTTATATATGTGGATAATGTATATATAAACTCTGTGTGTGTATTTAACTTTTCAAATTTCATTTTCAAGGTTTGAGAGGAACAATGAGTGAGCCAGGTCCTTCTGCTGTGGAGCAAAATGTTGATGAGTTAACACATACAACATAACATAAAAAGTGATGAAAAGTTGCTCTCACTTTTTATTATTGTGTTCTGCTATTCAATATCAATTGCTCATTTTGTGAACACTTTTCAAAATCTTTGACTGGTGCTGTCTGTCAGAAGAAATACATAATTGACAAATTATTAAAACGGCTCAAATAAGCTGGATGTTCATTTAAGGACAAACACTTTTCAGATAAAGTCTTAATCAATAGCACCATAAACCATAAATCACACCCAGAAAGGTGGAGCATAAAAACCCCTATGCAGTCACAGGAAGGAACAAAGTGTGAACTCTCTGCTTGGTTAAAACTTCACTGAAATACAACAGGAAAACAGCTCAGACTCTGCAAACAGGTAAGAAACTTTTACTTTTTCATTTTTACTCATCCAGCTGACAATCATCTCCTTTGTTTTATTAACGTTGATAATGATAATACTACTACTACTACTAATAATAATAATAATAATTTTATTTAAAGGCGCCTTTCAAAGCACTCAAGGTCACCTTACAAGGCTCATATAACACAACAACAGCACATCAAACTAGAAAATTCCAGGGAAATTTTGAGTGCCACGGGGCTACTGCCGGGGCGAGTACACAATTTATTTTTTCTTTATGAATGTACTTTATTCTCAACTTAACTTCCCTGAAAATATTAAGTGAATGTTAATAATATTTAAGCATAAATAATATTTATTTAAACTTATTAATTAAAGTCTACTTCATTTTTTCCACTGACAGGAACATCACTGTTACGAAATTATTAATTAAATCTTCAAATCATTTAGAGAGTAGATTTTATTATACTTTTTATTTTAAATTTCTTGGTTGTATGAAATTATATTATGCACATTTTGTTCATCTTCTATTGATAAATGTTGAATCTTTTTATATACCACAAATCATACAACTACAATACAAAACAATAAAACTATTTATTGTGTCCACAGTAAACATGAATTAATCCATTAAATGAATTAGCTCAATTAACTGGCAAAACAGACAGACAGGTAGAATTAGCCAATCACAAAAAGGTAGCTCAGTTTCTACCCAGCAACAGGTTGCTAAGGCCCTACGGTTGCTAAGGGCAGTTAAGGCCCTGCGGTTGCTACGGCGATTTGAGAATCTGCTTGGAAAGAATTCTCAAAATTCTGAAGAATTTGGCTTCTGACAAGGTCCCGAACAATTGTAAACTGTGAGAAAACCGTAACTCCTGTCCAAAAACCGAAAACACCGTGAGAGACACAGAAGCCGGCAGATTCTGACAGTGTTTATTTTATTCAGATATTCCTTAAAATGAGCGAGTAAGCTCGGTGTGAACACAGAGTGAGATTCTTTTGAAAAAAAAAGAAAGAAAAAAAAATTACATTAGGTTTAATGGGGAGCGAGACAGGTATTGCCGCCGGTCTCGGCCCCCCCCGTTTAAATGTTGTGCAGACCCCGCCTGTCAAAGTCACATTTTATGAATCCCAACACCTATGTCTACATTTTGACCAAAAAATTATTTGTCTCCTTTTCACGGTTTGGCCGTGAGCTCGAGTTAAAAATAAAAATTGAGGTTATTTTTTACTGCTTCTCACACTCTAGCTAACTGCCGCTTCCACTCTAACTTTGAAGAAAAAGTGATTTCCACTCCTCGTTTGACTGCTCATAGTTTGAAAAGTTTACATGTTGTGTAGAAACTGTTGGTATTTTTCCAGAGAGGACAAGTTGTCCTCCGTTTTAAAGTTTAAATCATGTTTCTACGTTAACGTATGAGAGAGCTACGTGACTCTGAAAAAAGGTGAAAAAAGGTGAAATTTTTGGATTTTTTCAAAAAATTCCCATTCATTTCCAATGGAGAAATCTTCCGGTTTTTTGGGAATAACTTTGGGAAACTTTGGAATTTCAACACCAAAAGTCGTAGCACCCATCCCCCGATCGAGCCGCACGTTTTGATGTATATATTGTCGGGGTTTTCTCAAAGCTGCGGGAGGAGTTACGCGCCGAAAAACGGCGGAAGAATAAGTATGGAGAAGATTAATAGTTGCCTCGGAGCTAGAACCCCGTGGCACTAATGAATAAACATGTGATTGCATAGTTACTGGGAGACAGGGTAGGCCACTCTGAATAGGAGCGTTTTCAGGCGGGATTTACAGGTGGAGACAGAGTCTGAAGTGCGAATGTCAGGTGGGAGAGAGTTCCTGAGGCGGGGGGGGGGTGGGGGGTTGATGGAGCCAGGTTGGGAAGGGTCGGAGGGGTTTTGGGTTGGGGGGGGGGGTTGATGGAGCCAAGTTGGGAAGGGTCGGAGGGGTTTAGGGTTGGGGGGGGGTTGATGGAGCCAGGTTGGGAAGGGTCGGAGGGGTTTTGGGTTGGGGGGGGGGGTTGATGGAGCAAAGTTGGGAAGGGTCGGAGGGGTTTTGGGTTGGGGGGGGGGTTGATGGAGCCAGGTTGGGAAGGGCCGTAGGGGTTTAGGGTTGGGGGGGGGGTTGATGGTGCCAGGTTGGGAAGGGCCGTAGGGGTTTAGGGTTGGGGGGGGGGTTGATGGTGCCAGGTTGGGAAGGATGTTGAACGTGAGGAGTAGGGGGGTTAGGGTTGGGGGGCTCCTGTATGGCAGGAGTGATGTGATCAATAGCGGGAGTTCCTGAGGCTGGGGGTGAGGGTGTGTGGGGGGGGGGGGGGGGTAGGGTTGGGGGGCTGCTGCAGGGCAGGAGTGATGTGTTCAATAGAGGGAGTTCCTGAGGCTGGGGGGGGGGGTTCTGGTTATGATACGAGCGGCTGCTTCTGGACCAGTTGGAGTTTGTGGAAAGATTTCAGAGGAAGACCAAAAAGGAGAGAGTTACAGTAGTCCAGACGGGAGGGTCAAGGTTAGGATAGGGTTAACCCCCCCCCCCCCCCCCCCCCCCACTCACCCTGACCCTGATCAGGGTGTTTACCAGGATAGCGGTGCAGGTTGGTGAAAGTGAGGGACGGAGACGATTGATGTTAGATGGAAGTATGCAGAGCGAGAAACATTATTGATGTGGGTCCAGGATGAGAACCAGGCTCTTTACCTGAGGGGAGGAACAGTGGAATAGTTGATGGACATGGAGAAAGTGTTGAGTGTTGCTAGGGTTGATCTGGTACCAATGAGGAGGACCTCAGTTTTTTCACCGTTGAGTTTAAGAAAGTTGAGTGAGAGCCATGATTTAATTTCCAGTAAGCAGTCGGATAGAGCTGTGGGTGGCAGAGTGGAAGTAGGCTAAGTGGAAAGATAGAGTTGGATATCATCAGCGTAACAGTTTCCTGAGAATGTGTCCAAGAGGCAGAAGATAAATAATGAACAGGAGGGAGCCAAGGACAGAGCCCTGGGGAACACCACTAGAGACTGGAGAGGAGCCGGATCTCAGGTTTTTGATTTGAACAAACTGTGTGTGACCAGAGAGATATGATGTGAACCAAGCCAGTGGGATGTCAGTGATTCCAATGGAGGCTAATCTGTCCAGGAGGATGGGTTAGGGTTAGGGTTGGGGGGGGGTTAATCTGTCCAGGAGGATTTCATGAGAAACAGTGTCGAAAGCTGCACTCAGGTCGAGGAGAACCAGAATGGAGAGAAGTCCAGAGTCAGATGCCATCAGGAGGTCATTGGTGATTTTCACCAGTGCTGTCTCGGTGCTGTGGAGGGGACGGGCTGTCTCAGTGCTGTGGAGGGGACGGGCTGTGGAGGGGACGGGCTGTCTCAGGGCTGTGGAGGGGACGGGCTGTCTCAGTGCTGTGGAGGGGACGGACTGTCTCAGTGCTGTGGAGGGGACGGGCTGTCTCGGTGCCGTGGAGGGGACGGAAGCCAGACTGAAATTGCTCATAGAGGTTGTTGTCAGACAGATGGATGTGGACCTGAGCTGCAACCGTTCTTTCTAGTATTTTGGAGAGAAATGGTTTGAGATGGGACGGAAGTTGTTCAAGTCATTTGGATTGGCGCCAGGTTTCTTGAGTGTTGGTGTTATTGGAGCAGTCTTTAATGATGATGGAGCTGAAGGAAGATGTAGGCCAAGAGTGCAGAGAGGATGCAGAGTTTTTAGTAGCAGTTAGTGTCTGATGGATATTTTCAATTTTGGCATTGAAGAAGGTCATGAAGGTATCACACTGTGTAACTGTGAGCAGATGAGGTGATAGAGCATCAGGTGCTTTCAGAATATTGTTGAGAGTTGAGAATAGGGCTCTAGTGTTCCCATCAGCTGTCCTGATTAAGGTTGTGTAGTATGTGGTCTTGGCTGAGGAAAGAGCATCCTTGCATTGGAGTATGTGGTTATAGTACATTTCTTTGTGAACTGCCAGGCCGGTTTTAGTATAAAGGCGCTCCAAACGACGGCCTTTAGTTTTGAGCTGGCATAAACCAAGGAGCAGAGTGGGTAAAAGAAACAGACCTATTTTTCAGAGAGTCCATGAAGTCCATCATTGTAGTGGGATATCAGTTCATCTGTGCTGGATACATTTTCTCTGCTGGGGAAGTCATTGATTCCATTGGAGAGAGCCAACAAGTCAATACTCTTAATGTTTTGGAATGTGATAGAGCGATGCATAATAGTCTTGGACAATCTTAGATTGACATTGCAGGATATTAACTTGTGGTCTAAGATAGGCAGATCTGAGGCACAGCAGCTATGAGGGATTACACCAGAACAGCAGATTAGGTCAAGAATGTGTCCCTTGGAGTGTGTAGGAAAGTCAATATATTGCTGTATTCCAAAGCTGTCAAGGCATGAAGTAAAGTCCCTTGTGAAGGCATTGTTGATGTTATCCAAGTGAATATTAAAATCACCCAGCAATAGAACATTTGGGGACACAGAACATAAGGTTGTTAAGAAGGCAGAGAATTCCTGCAGGAAGGCATTGTTCGGCTTGATGATGAGATTGTTAACTTTGCACCACTTCTACAGTTCATCCACTTCCTGCCTCTACACTGACTTCTTGTTGTCAGTAATGAGTCCCACTACTGCTGTGTCATCTGCTAACTTCACTATGTGGTTGGTTAGATAGTGAGCTGTGCAGTCATAGGTCAGCAGTGTGTACAGGGTTAAGGATGATGGAGGAGGATGAGATGTTTTGGGGCTTGTTTGTTTCTAAATGAAAAATATTGCCATTTAATGCCTTTTTATGATAATGTATTATCATTCTTGTAGACCGGACCTTTCAGAGGGTTCCCAACATGAAGGTTGCTGATAAACTTCTTGATAAGATCGACTCCTTTGTGGAGCTACAGAAGGAATGTGCAGGCAAACTGGACAACCTGGCCGAAGAGCTGGAGGAGCACAAGAAGAATGTAAACATCAGTAAGACTGTAGGTAGTTCTGTATCCGTAGGCGGTGCAGCAGCCGTGACAGCAGCAGGTATACTAACCATCTTCACAGGAGGAGCAGCGATACCTGTTCTAGCTTTAGTAGGAGGAATCGTCTCAGGGCTTGGTGTAGCTACCAGTGTTGGTTCAGAAGTGGCCAATGCTGTCATATCAGGTAAAACCATGAAAGACACAGAAGAGAATTTAAAGAAGATCCAGGACCTTGAAGAGGGAATCCAGAAACTTGTGACCTTACTGGCAGAGGAAGGAAAGAAGCAGCAACAACAGGCTGCTGCTTGCAGTGATGAAGATGATGTTCCTCCTGAAGATTACGTTGTGGAGCAAATCCTCAGAGCAATGGCCAGACGCAGCGGACTGGTGTTGAATGACAAAATCAAACTGTGCAACATGCTATCTGTTTTGTCAAAAAAAAACATCTCTGGGACAGACACAGCATTTAGTCTTCTGGCAGAGTCGCTGCCAGCTTTGGGTCTGATTTCCAGGCTCGTTATAAAATCAATAGCTAAGAAATCTGGGGGAAAAATCATGTCAAAAGGATTTACAACGTTGGTCGCTTCTGTGGGAACAAAAACAGCAGCAAAGGCAGTTGGACGTGTGAGTATCAAAGACAGACTATTTCAATTAAGAGATATGTTTAGGATTATATTTAAATGTGCTGCAGTTCAGAGTCAGAAACAGCAGGGAGATAATTGATTCTGCAACTGACATGAAACACATTAATATCAAGTGTGACTTACACTGTTTTGTTTTACTAACAAGAACAAGATCAACTCCTTCTGCTGCTTTAAGTCAAACCAGCACTGTTACCTGTCATTAATGAAAGTGGAGACAGGAACAGGTTTACTACATTTTCATCTTTAACAAATAAACCTTCAAATTTGCTCTCACTGCCAAGCACTGCTATAGTATTTCCTCTGATCTTCTGATGACATGATCACATTTTAACAATCAATGCTACTTAAATGTTTATGTTATTAGGGTCAAAACATCAGGACTCATCCCAAGAGTTAAATAATCAACAAAACTGATAATTCAGTAGAATCTGGTTCAATGCAACCAAACCAGTCAGTATCAGTAATAAAGTGCTTTCTTTGTTTTATGTTTCCAGGTGGGAGGAGGAGTAGTTGGACTTATATTTTCAGTTCCTGAGCTGATTATTGATGTTAAAAACCTGGTTGAGAATAACTGTGAGACAGAGGCCAGTCAGAGTCTGAGAGAAAACGCTGAAGCCTTAAAGGAGGCCTCTGAAGAGATTAAACAAGACCTGGGCCGAATCAAGTGAGTCTGAAAATGAACATTATGTTCAGTTTAATGATGAAGAAGATGTAACTGGTTCTTTCCTCAGACTTTCTTAAGCCTGAAACATGTTAAAGTTGTTTCTTCATGTTTTCACATAAATGAGAATCTATTAAACAGAAACATCTGAACAAAAATTTAAGATGCATAATAAGAAGTGATTATTCATTTTAAAATATTTGTTCTATTCCTCCAACAGAAATGAGTTTGAGAGGTTAGCCAGAGTACAACGCTCAGTTGAAAACACCAACAGAAGCTCTGATGACAAGAAGACTTTGACTGACTTTGCAATAGAACACTGTAAGGATGAAACTGTTCAGAGATGGTTGAGAGAGAATTCAGAGTCTGACTCTTTCTCCCAGCTGGTGGACATGTTTCATTTCCTGGAGAAACACATCGATAAGGAAGAAAAGAAGAATCACAGGAACAGTGTTCACATCACCTTTGTTGCACATGGATGCATCAGAGACTCCATCGGAGACTCCATCAGAGACTCCATCAGAGACTCCATCAGAGACTCAATGATCCCAGCCAGCTGTCTGCTGCCTCTGTCCTCCATCACAGATGTGATCCTGTATTCTCCCTGGAACTGTGCCATCAGTGCCGATGCAGCGTACGGTGTCGCTACGGGACGAATAAAGCCTCAACACAGAGAGTTTTACTGTAGGCCAGAACAAGGCTGTGGAGTTCCTGATGAAAAGCATCAACCCACCAAACTACCCGACTGCTGGAACTCAATGAAGAAGGCTGGAGACCAAAAGATTCCCAACATCATACTCAGTCCTCTGATACTACCAAAAGATGGAGCATGGGAAAGGGTTGTGACTCTCACAAAAAAACATGGTCAACCAGGGAGAAACTGCATCGTCGTCCCGTTCCTCCTCCCAGAAGGAAGCAACTCTTTAAAAAGAGTCCCGTTCTTCATCGTCACTCTGGCTCTGTCTCTGGTGCTCCTCTTCTCCAGGTTTGAAGCCACCATCCATCTCACTGCCTGCCTGAGTGACCACTCTACTAAGAAGAAGTTTGACCGGGAGTATCTGAAGCAGCAGTATGCCTGCTGCATCAATGATACTGGGATGACATGTTCACCAGACAAGTATGAGATGGACCCAGCCCTCCAGAGAGCTTTTAAAGCTGTGTTTGGTTAGACATCGTTTCTGTTTGTGGTCAAAACTGAGCAAGAGAGCATCGAACCATAGCTTGAGTGAAGGAACTTTTTTATTTTTATGTTTCAGTTTAATTTCAGTTTTCAGGGTAAATTTACAGTTTAAGTTTAGATTTAGAGAACAATCTGTTGATACATGAGATCCAGTTTCTTCTACTTGATGGCTGACAGAGTTTTGCCAGTTCTAAAGTCTTTACACTGGCTCCCAGTCAGTTCTAAAGTCTTTACACTGGCTCCCAGTCAGTTCTAAAGTCTTTACACTGGCTCCCAGTCAGTTCTAAAGTCTTTACACTGGCTCCCAGTCAGTTCTAAAGTCTTTACACTGGCTCCCAGTCAGTTCTAAAGTCTTTACACTGGCTCCCAGTCAGTTCTAAAGTCTTTACACTGGCTCCCAGTCAGTTCTAAAGTCTTTACACTGGCTCCCAGTCAGCTCTAAAGTCTTTACACTGGTTCCCAGTCAGCTCTAAAGTCTTTACACTGGTTCCCAGTCAGTTCTAAAGTCTTTACACTGGCTCCCAGTCAGTTCTAAAGTCTTTACACTGGCTCCCAGTCAGTTCTCAAGTCTTTACACTGGCTCCCAGTCAGCTCTAAAGTCTTTACACTGGCTCCCAGTCAGCTCTAAAGTCTTTACACTGGCTCCCAGTCAGTTCTAAAGTCTTTACACTGGCTCCCAGTCAGCTCTAAAGTCTTTACACTGGCTCCCAGTCAGTTCTAAAGTCTTTACACTGGTTCCCAGTCAGCTCTAAAGTCTTTACACTGGTTCCCAGTCAGTTCTAAAGTCTTTACACTGGCTCCCAGTCAGTTCTAAAGTCTTTACACTGGCTCCCAGTCAGCTCTAAAGTCTTTACACTGGTTCCCAGTCAGCTCTAAAGTCTTTACACTGGTTCCCAGTCAGTTCTAAAGTCTTTACACTGGCTCCCAGTCACTTCTAAAGTCTTTACACTGGCTCCCAGTCAGCTCTAAAGTCTTTACACTGGTTCCCAGTCAGCTCTAAAGTCTTTACACTGGTTCCCAGTCAGTTCTAAAGTCTTTACACTGGTTCCCAGTCAGCTCTAAAGTCTTTACACTGGTTCCCAGTCAGTTCTAAAGTCTTTACACTGGTTCCCAGTCAGCTCTAAAGTCTTTACACTGGTTCCCAGTCAGTTCTAAAGTCTTTACACTGGCTCCCAGTCAGTTCTAAAGTCTTTACACTGGCTCCCAGTCATCTATAGAATAGATTTTAAAGTTCTGCTACTGGTCTACAATTCACTGAATGGTTTAGGTCCAGAATACATGAATGACATGTTAGTAGAATATAAACCCAGTAGAGCTCTGAGATCTACTGACTCAGGTCAGATAGTTGAGCCCAGAGCTCTGAGATCTACTGACTCAGGTCAGATAGTTGAGCCCAGAGCTCTGAGATCTACTGACTCAGGTCAGATAGTTGAGCCCAGAGCTCTGAGATCTACTGACTCAGGTCAGATAGTTGAGCCCAGAGCTCTGAGATCTACTGACTCAGGTCAGATAGTTGAGTCCAGAGTTCAAACTAAACATGATGAAGCAGCTTTTACACAACTGGAACAAACTACCAGCAGAACTGAAATCATTTTTAAATCCAGGTTAGAAACATTTCTCTTCTCCTGAGCTTATGATTGAGCTCTTTTAAAGCACTTTACATTTTAATCTTTCATTTGCACTCTATGTCCTTTTAATGATTTTAAAGCCAATTTATTATTTTATGCTGCAATCATTCTATTTATGTCTTTATATTTTTCTGAACTTTGTTTTTATTATGGGGGGGTGGGGGTTAATTGTATGTTTTAAGTTTCTCAAATGACATGTTTTTCTGTTTTATATAAAGCACATTGAGTTGCCATTGTGTATGAAATGAATGAATGAAATGAACTATATAAATAAAACTGCCTTGCCTTGCTTTATTTCAAGATGATTTATGGAATAATTTAATAAACTTTGTGTTCACACTGAGTCATAAAGAAATCTGTAAATAATCACATAAAACACCACATTCATTGTTTCATTCAGAGAACCTTGAAACTGTGATGTCTGATTTTAGTTTTATACGTTTATTACTTTTTCTATAAATAGTTGATTGATGATGCATTACTTTGTTGGGTATCTTTACAGTGTAATTTTGTTGTGCTTTGGCTCTATATAAATAAAGATTGATTGATTGATTGATTGATTCTTCTGTGTTTTGTTATAAATGTTGATAAGAAACTATATTTTTTATTCTCATTCCCACATTTATTGATATAGCACCATATGACAGCATCAGTTATCACACAGAGCAGTAAAGACTGAACACAGACCTGTTGGTAAAACGTTTCAACCTAAAATCAAACACTAAATACACTAACACTGCACTATTGACCTATTATTATAATATATATTATAATATTATCATGTAATGTACACTTTGTAATTATTATGTTAAATATAAATAATGTGTACATGAATAATATTTAATGTATTGGGATCATCCACAGATATTAATAATATTCTTATTAATCAGACCAGCTGTAGAAATAATGAGTGTTGTAGTAACAACGTCTGACCTGCAGGGGGCAGCAGCCATCCTGACTCCAACAGGTCTCTGACCATTGCAAAGCATCATGGGAGCTGTAGGAGCACAGACTGTGTGATGTTATTTAACACGCAGAGCAAAGATCTAAACGTTATAAATGTGACTGATATCAAATCTGAACTATGAACTCATGTTTTTATCTGCTTCAACATTAAAACACTTCTCAAAGCCTTTGATCCAACACTGGATACAGGGGGGGGGGGCAGTTATAGCTTTTAGTCTTAATGAGAAGCAAAAAACCTTTTCATTATAACTTCCAGGAGAATGAACTCAACATGACCTTTCACTGTTTAGACAAGAGAATCGTCTTTTCCTGTTTATTTGACATCAATCATTGATAAAGAAAATAACATTACGTCATATTATAAACCACAAAGAGGCTGGACTCGTTCATACTGTATATTATTTACATGTATGTCGTCACTAAAAGCATTAAAACAAACTGAACATCTTTCTCCAACCAAACACTGTCCTGAACCACAGTGAGACAGCTGTACTCTGACCCACATCCCTCAGCCTGGGAAGATGTTTCTGCCGAGGAGGGAACGGCAGCGTCAGTGCTGGAGGTTACCGCTTGGTGGAAACAGAGGTTTGAGGTTTGATGTTAAACAGTCATTTCCGCTTCCAGGCTGACGCAACTTCAAACCCGCCAAACGATGCAGAACCCTCCGTGAGTTATAAACAACCTTTTTATGTTTTCTCCTCCTTTGTAATTAATTTAAACTTGTAATTCGGCTTCATGAACTCTTTGAGAGGAAAGTTATTGGTGGGAAACAAAGAGGAGGCATTTCCTGTTTGAATGAATCTCTGCAGCAGCTTTTCTACGGTGCAGAGCACAACTATGTGAACCGGCACAGTTATTAGACTCAGTATTATTAGTTTTCTGCTTCTCCTCCTGCAGTTTCACATGTAAACCAACCTGATATGTTTGGTTACTTGTGATGTGACTGTTGTAAGTTAGTAATTATTATTAACCCATCTATCAAACCAATAACTAACAACAGTCAGACAACCTTATCATTCTTTGAATTGTTTATTTTATCTTTTTTAAACTGAATTAAACTGAATGAAGTGTGAGACACACTGAAAGTCTCTTTAAACCACAAGACTTAACGTCTTTCTCTTCACAGTTAATCCCAGTTGTTCCTCACTGTCATATTGTTTTATACCCAGAAGTTATTGTGATTGGTTCTACTAACATTAGAGGCCTGATACTGGAACACAGACTCAGAGACTGATTACACCATGTTTCTAGACCTGTATGACACTATTCATGAACAGTGTGTGTATGTGTGAGCTCATCCTGGTGGAGACAATAAAACTCTGAATGTTTCTGTCTTTAACAGGAACGTAGAGATGAGCGACACGCTCGGGGAAATAATGGACAACTTGGGAAAAGAAGAATTTGAGAATTTCAAGTGGTTCTTAAAAAACTCCAAAATAATCACAGAAGTCCAACAGGAAGAAGCCAACAGGAAGACAACTGTGGACCTGCTGATGAAGAAATACCCCCTGGAGGTGGTGGAAGCGACCGTGACATTTTTAAAGAAGATCAAGAGGAACGACCTGGTGCTGCAGCTCTCACAGGTCAACCCAGGAGGTAAAATGTTTCAGCAGCTCTTTATGGAAATATTCAGGATGTTTAATGTTGGTGTCTCATCTGAATAAACGTCATTTTTATATAAAAGTCACAACAATCAGTTTGAACTGAATCAAAACTACAGTTCATGGTTATATTAAACAATATATTTATATATTAGTTTTCTTCAGTAATTTCCTCGTAGCTGCTGTCTAACTGTTAATTAATTAATTAATTAGCAGGATATTGACGTCTTTTGCTGATTTGTAGTTTTACACACAAACTACAAACTGAGTTTTCTGTTAAAGTTTTTATTTTTATATATTTTGTACCAATTGGACCAACGTCTGTATAAAATGAACCATTAAATATCTGCAGATTACTCAGAACAGCAGAGTTGAGATTAAAGGAAGTCTGTACAGCAGAATGTGAGCGAGGTGTGTTTCTATTAAATCAACATTATTTTCTCTTTGGGAGGAAATGAAAGCACCTTAAAGGCTCAGTCTGTGATTTTCAGGGTTAGGGTTACGGTAACGGTCACATGACCAACAAAGAAACGCTCAGAAATGTTCTGCTTTCTTCTTCGTGGCTTTTCTGTTTCCTGTTTCAGCTCAAATACGTTTAAAGTGAGAAAGATGCTTCGTCACTGACCTGTTCGCTCTCTGTCTGCTCAGGGGACATGAGATAACGGGGTTGCCACGGTAACCACGTCTTCACAGCAGCCGGACGTCCTCCATGTGTTTACAGCCTCGCTCAGATGACATCATGTGACATCAGATGACATCATGTGACATCATGTGACATCATGTGACATCATGTGACTGTTTGATGACTTTCTCAATAAAAATCTTAAAGCTGATTGTGTTGTTTTGTTGCTGAAGCTTCGGTGTTTCCTGATGAGCTCAGAATATTAAACAACTTCATGACGAGCAGCAGGTTTGATGTTTGAGACGTTAAAGTTGACAGTCTGGATTTAAACATAGATAGATATAGATAGTGGTGTATAAGGTGAAGAGGAAGGGAGAAGCACATTGGAGCTCCTGTATCACTGGCCACCACATCAGACAGGACAAACTGTGGAGAGTTTACAGTCCAGTTAGACTTCTTCCTCATGTTGTACAAACTGGACAAAACTGAACCAGAAAGCATCAAACTTAAATTTAGTGAAGAAGTTTTTCTACTTTGAAGAAATTTTTGTTGATGATTTGAGCACTAGCTGGTATTATTTCTGTTATTTAGTCTCTAAATGAGTTTCTGATGTTTATTTAGGTGAGAAAGTGTTTAGATTCAAACATGTGGTTGATTTCTCAGTCTGACCTTTCAGTCGTCCAGACACTGGGACATGGATGTATGATGTGGGTTTTCTAGAAAAGGAGAATATAAATGAGAAAATGAATCAATTAATAAATAAGTATATTAAAACATTTTTGCAGTAACTAACCTTTTAAGCCAAGAAAGATTTGTTTACTCTTTGAAGCACATTAACTGTTATTTTTTTTAATTCATAAAATGGTTAAATGTTTGGGAAGTGACACCTCACAGGGAAACCAAATAAAGAATAACACTGTGTTTCAGCTCAGGAGAGTTGTGTTACATGTTTAATATTCAGCTTGAAGGTTTTACATTATAATAAATAAATAAATTCAGACATATGTGTGATTAATTAACATAAAAAATTAAACAAACGTGCGTAAATAAACATATAACAAAGATAAATTAATAACGAAATTAGAAAATGTGTAACTTTGTGACTACATGCATAAAAAAATCATTATTATTTATTCATTTATTTATTTATTGTTTTAATGTCCATATCAGGCCTCAATACTGCTGACCAGCTTTTTGTTCAAACCGTAAGATTTTAATTTATTGATCAGATTTTACTATTTATAACAATATATACACCATACATACATACAATACTATACACACTGTATGTCTGTGTTAGTGGTCTTATTGGGGGTTTACATTGTAATGGTATTTATTTCCTGTACTTTTATTGTTGTGATAAAATGTGGGGCCTTCTATAGCATCTTATTGTGGAGGGAAGACTATTCCAGATGCCCCCCCCCCCCACAACAGACAACACATGCCTCCCTTACATAACTGTAAGTAGAAAAAAGGATGAAAATGTGATATTACAACTTATATATAACAACTTTAAGCTGCTAATAAAACATAAACTGGTTTGACTCATGCAGCTCACACATGTTGTATAACAGTGTGTAAACAGTATAATCTAAACTGGTATTAGTAACAATTCAATTTAAACTGAAATAACTTGAACTATTATTAACGTGTATAATAATACTCTGGTGTTTAAAAGGCAGTTTACCAACAAACAGTAACAATAACTTTAATTGTCCACCAGATGTCACTATGATGTCAGTTATGAGTTTGAGTTACTCTTTAACAGTAAGAAGGCAAGGCTGCTTCATTTTATAGCACCTTTCAAACACAGAGTTATTTAAATAATGTTAAACTATTTATTAAAATAAAATAAAATTAGAAAACATAACAGATCAGAAAGAGTTCATTGATAGGATAAGTTGCCCCAAAGTCAGTAAAATAAAATGCACTAGAGAGCTCACAGGAGATATGTACTGTATACAGATCAATTAGAGTTGTAAGAGGAAGAAGACTCTCACCAGTAAACCTGTATATAACACTGTGATGTCTGTCTGAGGCCTGCGCCAGTAAAACCAGTTCAACTGAGTAGAATTTGGATCCAGCACAGATCATGAGTTTGTATTTATGAGTAAAACTAAAGGAACAAAAGAGGAAATGATGTCATGTAGCAGCAGTGAACGTGTCTCTGGATGATCAGGGTTCAGTCTGTAGAGCCGAACTCACTCGCTGACAGTCAACCAGCTGATTTACAGGAACTCACAAATACTTCCAGAAGTCAGCGGGGATGTTTTATTATAATCTGAAGAACAATATTATCAGATGGATTTTAGAAAGTGAAACTAGTTCAACAAGGTGTGTCTGTTGTATTATCAGTGATGCATAACTCACCTGTTAACAAACAGGACACAGCTGACTACCACCTCCCCCCCCACACACACACACTGACTGAACTCTCTACTGTAAAACACATGCTATACCTTTTACTCTTACACTGCTACTGATAGTTTGGGTTAAATAATGATCCCTTAGTTAAAGTTAGAGAAACATGTGCTGGGGGTTAAAGTTACTACTTCTTAAAAGTTAGGCCACTGTCATCGCCATGGCAACAATAATAACCACAGTGTTCAGGTTAGAGGATGACCCCCCCCCTCCCCCCCCAGGTTAAGATGCTGGGAGAGTGTCATGGTTCAGATTTTACAAACGTTCTGTGAAAGTGATTAAAAAATAAAATCCAGCTTCTTTACTTCTGATTTCAGCTCAGAGACTCTGAACCAGCTGATTTACAAGAACTCATAAATACTTTATGACAGTCAAAGGTGAGCTGGGATTTTTAGTTATAACCTGAGGAAGAAATATTATCAGCTGTTTTTTAGAAAGTAAGACTTAGTCAACAAGTTAAGCCTGTTAACACGTCCATGTTTCTCAGATCGTCTTCATCAGTCGTTTCCTTAAACACCTAAAAATGACGTCATCTCAGCTGTGCTTTGTGTTTAGTGCTAATTAGTCAACGTTAGCATTGAATGATACACGGAGCCGTTGTGTTTGCTGAGACAGGAAAATTATTGGTCTTTGAATAAAAGTTTAAATATGTGTAAAAATCCTGTTTTTTGTTTTTATTGCTAACCCTAACCCTTGCACAGCGGTAAATGGCAATAAAGGTTCTTATCTTCTAATGTTTTAATATTTAACCTTAACAACCTCCATCTGAACCTGAACCAGCAGCTGTGCATCTCTAAACACAGACGTTTCATTAAGTTTAATCATCCTTCAGATGTATTAAAATAATTCATATAACATCAAACATAATTCATCTCTTTCAGATATGTTTAGTCTCAACATTTAACTGCCTGATTTGTTAATGAGCAACATTTCCTCCATATTTTGTTAACAAGCGTAATCTGGGAAGCATAAACTACATTTGGATCTGGCTTGACCCCAAACTAGCATGCTAGCATGCTAACATGCTAAACTATGATGGTGAACATGATAAATATATCTTCTAAACATCAGCATGCTTTTCCTTCCAGAGAGAATTTGTTTAATCCAAATGAAAATGTTCTGGAGTCACACAAACATTAAATATGTGTTAAATATTAAGTTTTTGTTGTTGAGATGTTTTATGTGGAGTCCTGATGTGTTTTGGGAAATCCCAGGGATTACCAGAGTACTGATGAGACTGCAGCAGTTTCACTTTCACGTGTAGGTGCTTTACCTGTGTAGCACCTGACAGTGATCGGCCAATAGAAACACAGGATTCTTTAGTTGCCTCCTCTTCTTCTTCCAGCACATAAAAGCTGAATGTTGAGTCAGACGTGAATATTTTCTCTATAAACTGAACCTGTGATGCTCCAAAGCAGGTAAGATGACAACATTACATTACATTTCCAGTTTAAATGTGACTTTAGTTTATTACTGATAATATTTTAGTACGTTTCTAAACAGCAGATCGACAAAAGGTTCTTAATAAGAGTTTGGAGCTGCTAAACTAGTCAGCACTAAAATGTTAGAATGGATTCAACGTGGGACAGGAAGTCAATGTAAAGGACCTGAAATGTTCAAAGTTTGAGTGTTTCCTTCATGATACTTTATTTTGGAAATCCCAGAGACAGCCAATAGAAAATCAGTCAGAGGCAGGCCATGACGCTGAATGTAAACCGCACTCTTGTTTTGAGTTGCGGTCCCACCTTAAACCTGAGAGGCAGTAATGCATCAAAGTCGTATCTAGCCTGCAAAGGAAAGGAAAAGTGGGAAGAAGAAAAGTTGAGAGAAAAACAGTTTTGATTGTTTTTCCCGTTCTTTCCTATTCTGCACAGCTATAACTGCACATATCATGTTATAGTGTTGACACAAGATATGCTGGTTAGCAAAGTCTCTCAGATTAACTAACACTGTAGCTTCTATGGTTATTCTATGTGTTTGTTCATAGAAAGAATCTGTCCAAAGAGGTTTACTTATTGTAAGTATGTTTGCACTTTATAGACGGTGACTATGTTTTATGATGTTCATTGTTTGATATTTATTATTATTACTTTTTTCAAGTACATTTTTTTTTCAATTTACAATTGTATGTTGCCCACCCCTGTATTTTGTGACTAGTAGGTCTAGTTTTTCTTACACTGTTAGAAGTAGATATGGATTTTGCAGACAAAATTGGTAATGGCCAAAACCTGTGTGTGTTTGCGTGTGCACAAGCATAAATGAGTGCATACTGTGTGTGCATAAGGCAAGGCAGTTTTATTTATATAGCGCATTTCATACACAATGGCAATTCAATGTGCTTTACATAAAACAGAAAAACATGTAATTTGAGAAACTTAAGATATACAATTAACCCCCCCCCCCCCCATAATAAAAACAAAGTACAGAAAAATAGAAAGACATAAATAAAATGATTGCAGCATAAAATAATAAATTAGCTTTAAAATCATTAAAAGGACATAGAGTGCAAATGAAAGATTAAAATGTAAAGTGCTTTAAAAGAGCTCAATCATAAGCTCAGGAGAAGAGAAATGTTTTTAACCTGGATTTAAAAATGATTTCAGTTCTGCTGGTAGTTTGTTCCAGTTGTGTAAAAGCTGCTTCATCATGTTTAGTTTGAACTCTGGGCTCAACTATCTGACCTGAGTCAGTAGATCTCAGAGCTCTGGGCTCAACTATCTGACCTGAGTCAGTAGATCTCAGAGCTCTGGGCTCAACTATCTGACCTGAGTCAGTAGATCTCAGAGCTCTGGGCTCAACTATCTGACCTGAGTCAGTAGATCTCAGAGCTCTGGGCTCGACTATCTGACCTGAGTCAGTAGATCTCAGAGCTCTGGGTTCAACTATCTGACCTGAGTCAGTAGATCTCAGAGCTCTACTGGGTTTATATTCTACTAACATGTCATTCATGTATTCTGGACCTAAACCATTCAGTGATTTGTAGACCAGTAGCAGAACTTTAAAATCTATTCTATAGCTGACTGGGAGCCAGTGTAAAGACTTTAGAGCTGACTGGGAGCCAGTGTAAAGACTTTAGAACTGACTGGGAGCCAGTGTAAAGACTTTAGAGCTGACTGGGAGTCAGTGTAAAGACTTTAGAACTGACTGGGAGCCAGTGTAAAGACTTTAGAACTGACTGGGAGCCAGTGTAAAGACTTTAGAGCTGACTGGGAGCCAGTGTAAAGACTTTAGAACTGTGTAACTGTGAGTAGATGAGGTGGTAGAGCATCAGGTGGTTTCAGAATGTTGTTAAGAGTTGAGAATAGGGCTCTAGTGTTCCCATCAGCTGTCCCGATTAAAGTTGCGCAGTATGTGGTCTTGGCTGAGGAAAGAGCATCCTTGTATTGGAGTATGTGATTATGGTACATTTCTTTGTAAACTGCAAGGCCGGTTTTAATATAGAGGCGCTCCAAGCGACGGCCTTTAGTTTTGAGCTGGCGTAGTGCTGGTGTAAACCAAGCAGCAGAGTGGGTAAAAGAAACAGACCTATTTTTCAGAGGTGCAAGAGTATTTAGCAGTCCATGAAGTCCATCATTGTAGTGGGATACCAGTTCATCTGTGGTGGATACATTTTCTCTGCTGGGTAGGTCATCAATACCATTGGAGAGAGCCAACAAGTCAATATGTTTAATGTTTCGGAATGTGATAGAGCGATGCATAATAGTCTTGGATAGTCGTAGGTTGATGTTGCAGGATATTAACTTGTGGTCTGAGACCCTAACCCAGATCTGAGGCACAGCAGTTATGAGGGATTACACCAGAACAGCAGATTAGGTCGAGAATGTGTCCCTTGGAGTGTGTTGGAAAGTCAATATATTGCTGTATTCCAAAGCTGTCAAGGCATGAAGTAAAGTCTCTTGTGAAGGCATTGTTGATGTTATCCAAGTGAATTTTAAAATCACCCAGCATTACAACATTTGGGGACACAGAACATAAGGTTGTTAAGAAGGCAGAGAATTCCTGCAGGAAGGCATTGTTCAGCTTGATGATGAGATTGTTAACTTTGCACCACTTCTCCAGTTCATCCACTTCCTGCCTCTACACTGACTTCTTGTTGTCAGTAATGAGTCCCACTACTACTGGGTCATCTGCTAACTTCACTATGTGGTTGGTTAGATAGTGAGCTGTGCAGTCATAGGTCAGCAGTGTGTACAGGGTTAAGGATGATGGAGGAGGATGAGATGTTCTGGGGCTTGTTTGTTTCTAAATGAAAATATTGCCATTTAATGCCTTTTTATGATAATGTATTATCATTCTTGTAGACCTGCTGACCTTTCAGAGGGTTCCCAACATGAACATTGCTGATAAGCTTCTTGTTAAGATCTACTCCTTTGTGGAGCTACAGAAGGAATGTGCAGACAAAATGGACAACCTGGCCAAAGAGCTGGAGGAGCTAAAGAAGAATGTAAACATCAGTAAGACAATGGGTAGCTCTGCATCCGTAGCCGGTGCAGCAGCCATGACAACAGCAGGTTTACTAACCATCTTCACAGGAGGAGCAGCAATACCTGTTCTAGCTATAACAGGAGGAATCGTCTCAGGGCTTGGTGTAGCTACCAGTGTTGGTTCAGAAGTGACCAATGCTGTCATATCAAGTCGTGCCATGAAAGACACACAAGAGAATTTAAAGAAGATCCAGGACCTTGAAGAGGGAATCCAGAAACTTGTGAACTTACTGGCAGAGGAAGGAAAGAAGCAGCAACAACAGGCTGCTGCCTGCAGTGATGAAGATGATGTTCCTCCTGAAGATTACGTTGTGGAGCAAATCCTCAGAGCGATGGCCAAATGCAGTGGACTGGTGTTGAATGACAAAATAAATCTGTGTGACATGCTATCTGTTTTGTCAAAAAAAAACATCTCTGGGACAGGCACAGCACGTAGTCTTCTAGGAAAAGCTTTGGGTCTGATTTCCATGTTCGTTATAAAATCAATAGCTAAGAAATCTGCGAAAACAATCATGTCAAAAGGATTAACAACGTTGGTCGCTTCTGTGGGAACAAAAACAGCAGCAAAGGCAGTTGGACGTGTGAGTATCAAAGACAGACTTTTTAAATTAAGAGATATGTTTAGGATTATATTTAAATGTGCTGCAGTTCAGAGGTAGAAACAGCAGGGAGATGATTGATTCTGCAACTGACATGAAGCACATTAATATCAAGTGTGACTTTCACTGTTTTGTTTTACTAACAAGAACAAGATCAACTCCTCCTGCTGCTTTAAGTCAAACCATCACTGTTACCTGTCATTAATGAAAGTGGAGACAGGAACAGGTTTACTACATTTTCATCTTTAACAAATAAACCTTCAAATTTGCTCTCACTGTTTATTTTTTTGTTCTGCTATTCTAATCAATTGCTCATTTTGTGAACACAGCGCCCCCTGCTGTGCTCTTCCAAGCACTGCTATAGTATTTCCTCTGATCTTCTGATGACATGATCACATCTTAAATGTTTATGATATTAGGGTCAAAATATCAGGACTCATCCCAAGAGTTAAATAATCAACAACACTGATAATTCAGTAGAATCTGGTTCAGTGCAACCAAACCAGTCAGTATCAGTAAAAAAGTGCTTTCATGTTTTATGTTTCCAGGTGGGAGGAGGAGCAGTTGGACTTATATTTTCAGTTCCTGAGCTGATTTTTGATGTTAAAAACCTGGTTCAGAATAACTGTGAGACAGAGGCCAGTCGGGGTCTGAGAGAAAACGCTGAAGCCTTAAAGAAGGCCTCTGAAGAGAAACAAGACCTGGGCCGAATCAAGTGAGTCTGAAAATGAACATTATGTTCAGTTTAATGATGAAAAAGATGTAACTGTTTCTTTCCTCAGACTTTCTTAAGCCTGAAACATGTTAAAGTTTTTTCTTCATGTTTTAACATAAATGAGAATTTATTAAACAGAAACATCTGAACAATAATTTAAGATGCATAATAAGAAGTGATTATTCATTTTAAAATATTTGTTCTATTCCTCCAACAGAAATGAGTTTGAGAAGTTAGCCAGAGTACAACGCTCAGTTAAAAACACCAACAGAAGCTCTGATGACAAGAAGACTTTGACTGACTTTGCAAAAGAACACTGTGAGGATGAAACTGTTCAGAGATGGTTGAGAGAGAATTCAGAGTCTCCTGTTTTCTCCCAGCTGGTGGACATGTTTCATTTCCTAAAGAAACACATCGATGAGGAAGAAAAGAAGAATCACAGTAACAGTGTTCACATCACCTTTGTTGCACATGGATGCATCAGCAACTCAATGATCCCAGCCAGCTGTCTGCTGCCTCGGTCCTCCATCACAGATGTGATCCTGTATTCTCCCTGGAACTGTGCCATCGATGCCGATGTAGCGTACGGTGTCGCTACGGGACGAATAAAGCCTCAACACAGAAAGTTTTACTGTAGGCCAGGACAAGGCTGTGGAGTTCCTGATGAAAAACATCAACCCACCAAACTACCCGACTGCTGGAACTCAATGAAGAAGGCTGGAGACCAAAGGATTCCCAACATCATACTCAGTCCTCTGAAACCACCAGAAGATGGTTTTTGGAAAAGATTTGAGTCTCCCAAAGAACAACATGGTCATTCAGGAAGAAACCGCATCATCGTCCCGTTCATCCTCCCAGCAGGAAGCAGCTCTTTAAAAATAGTCCCGTTCTTCATCGTCACTCTGGCTCTGTCTCTGGTGCTCTTCTTCTCCAGGTTTAAAGCCACCGTCCATCTCACTGCCTGCCTGGGTGACAGTTCTACTGAGAAGAAGCTTGACCAGGAGTATCTGAAGCAGCAGTATGCCTGCTGCGTCAATGACACTACAATGACATGTTCATCAGACATGTATGCAGACACAGTCCTCCAGAGAGCTTTTATAGCTGTGTTTGGTTAGACATCGTTTCTGTTTGTGGTCAAAACTGAGCAAGAGAGCATCGAACCATAGCTTGAGTGAAGGAACCTTTTTTATTTTTATGTTTCAGTTTAATTTTAGTTTTAGAGAACAATCTGTTGAAACATGAGATCCAGTTTCTTCTACTGGATGGCTGACAGAGTTTTGCTTTATTTCAAGATGATTTATGGAATAATTCCTCATTTAATAAACTTTGTGTTCACACTGAGTCATAAAGAAATCTGTAAATATTCACATAAAACACCACATTCATTGTTTCATTCAGAGAACCTTGAAACTGTGATGTCTGATTTTTGTTTTATACGTTTATTACTTTTTCTATAAATAGTTGATTGATGATGCATTACTTTAACAAAACAGATTCAATACTGCTGATTTTAGTCTGTAACCCCCCCCCCCAAAAAAAAAAACAACAACAAAGACACACATCTGGGAATGTTGGGTATCTTTAAATTAAAGTGTAATTTTGTTGTGATTTGGCTCTATATAAATAAAGATTGATTGATTGATTGATTGATTCTTCTGTGTTTTATTATAAATGTTGATAAGAAACTATATTTTTTATTCTCATTCCCACATTTATTGATATAGCACCATATGACAGCATCAGTTTATCACACAGAGCAGTAAAGACTGAACACAGACCTGTTGGTAAAACGTTTCAACCTAAAATCAAACACTAAATACACTAACACTGCACTATTGACCTATTATTATTATATATATTATAATATTATCATGTAATGTACACTTTGTAATTATTATGTTAAATATAAATAATGTGTACATGAATAATATTAAATGTATTGGGATCATCCACAGATATTAATAATATTCTTATTAATCAGACCAGCTGTAGAAATAATGAGTGTTGTAGTAACAATGTGTGACCTGCAGGGGGCAGCAGCCATCCTGACTCCAACAGGTCTCTGACCATTGCAAAGCATCATGGGAGCTGTAGGAGCACAAACAAACTCGTTAGAAGAAACTGAACATCTTTCTCCAACCAAACACTGTCCTGACAGTGAGACAGCCGTACTCTGACCCACATCCCTCAGCCTGGGAAGATGTTTCAGCGGAGGAGGGAACGGCAGCGTCAGTGCTGGAGGTTACCGCTTGGTGGAAACAGAGGTTTGAGGTTTGATGTTAAACAATCATTTCCGCTTCCAGGCTGACGCAACTTCACACCGGCCAAACGATGCAGAACCCTCCGTGAGTTATCAACAACCTTTTTATGTTTTCTCCTTCTTTGTAATTAATTTAAACTTGTAATTCGGCTTCATGAACTCTTTGAGAGGAGTAAAGTTATTGGCGGGAAACACAGAGGAGGCATTTCCTGTTTGAATGAATCTCTGCAGCAGCTTTTCTACGGTGCAGAGCACAACTATGTGAACCGGCACAGTTGTTAGACTCAGTATTATTAGTTTTCTGCTTCTCCTCCTGCAGCTTCACATGTAAACCAACCTGATGTGTTTGGTTACTTGTGATGTGACTGTTGTATGTTAGTAATTATTATTAACCCATCTATCAAACCAATAACTAACAACAGTCAGACAACCTTATCATTCTTTAGCAGGTAGCTGGTGATAAAACATACAACATTTACACATTAGCAGTTTGACTTCATCTCCAGGGAAATATTACACCAAACAATGTCAACAGTCTTTTATGCTGCAATCTTATATTTAATGCTCTATTCTAGCATTTTATTTCTCTCTTTCTATTTTTTCACGGTCAATGAAGAGTGAAGAGTGTGAGTGTGTTTGTGTGGCTTGTTTTTTATTTCTGATGAAATCAATCACTTTTTCATCTGGTGGGAACAATGAAAATGTTCTCTGTGTCTAACAGGGAAAATGAGGTCGCACAACTAAAAGATCGGCTTTTGAAAACTCTGCAAAGTTTAAAAGAAGACCATTTCAAAGAACTGAAATGGTCTTTGGAAAGCTCCACAAAAATCCCAGTTTGCGAACTGGAGACGGCCGACAGGCGGGAAACAGTGGACCTGCTGGTGCAGAGCTTCCCCCAGCAGGCGGTGGATAAGACCATAAAATGTTTAAAGAAGATCAACAGAGAGGACCTGGTTCTGAAGCTCTCACCGTTCAACCCAGGAGGTAAAATGCTTCAGCAGCTCTTTATGGAAATGTTCAGGATGTTTAATGTTGCTGTCTCATCTGAATAAATGTCACTTTTATATAAAAATCACAACAATCAGTTTGAACTGAATCAAAACTACAGCAGCCAGAGAAATTATAAATATATTATTATTAGTATTAATATTATTTTGAGGTACTTGTTTGAAATTAAGTTTGTCATTTAAAGTCTGCTTCTTATAAATGTAAATTAATTGGTTAATAAAATGAGACCAAAACAAAAGAGAACTGCTGCACAGAGAACAGCAACTGACTGTTTCTTCCTTCTTTTGAAGCTCAACCGAAGAACAGGCGACTTGAGAAGGTAAGAGTTATGGAATGAATGTTAATGATGAATACTGCACTTTACTTAGTTTATAAGTTAGAGGAGACAGAAATATGATCTCAAGATAAATCTACACCCAGGACCACATGAATCAAGATATTTGCATTTATGATTACAGTTAAATAAAACATTTATCTGTGATCTGTTTGAATTGTAGAAACGCATCGTAGAAACGGTGGCTGCATCCAAGGAGCGGGGAGGCTCGTCTATACCTGCCCTCAGTAAGGCTCTGGTTGCCCAAGGCTACGATGTGGACAAAAACAACGCCCGCATCATGACCACCATCAATTGCCTGGTGGACATAGGGACTCTGGTCCAGACCAAAGGGACTGGGGCACTAAAGATGAACAAGAAAGCTGACACCAAGGCCAAGAAGCAAGCAAAGAAAACCACTCCTAAAGCTGAGAAGCTCGCCATACCAAAACCCAAGAAACCTGCAGCCACGAAATCTGCTGCACCTAAGGAGCTCAAGACACCTGCAGCCAAGAAACCTGCAGCCGAGACACCTGCAGCCAAGAAACCTGCAGCCAAAAAACCTGCAGCCACACAATCTGCTGCACCTAAGGAGCTCAAGACACCTGCAGCCAAGAAACCTGCAGCCGAGAAACCTGCAGCCAAGAAACCTGCAGCCGAGACACCTGCAGCCAAGAAACCTGCAGCCAAAAAACCTGCAGCCACACAATCTGCTGCACCTAAGGAGCTCAAGACACCTGCAGCCAAGAAACCTGCAGCCAAGAAACCTGCAGCCGAGAAACCTGCAGCTGAGACACCTGCAGCCAAGAAACCTGCAGCCAAGAAACCAAAGACACCAACCACTAAGCAGTCCTAGACGAAGGGCAAGATGTCTGCAGTGACCAAGAGAGCAGCCAAAAAGGTTCCTCCACTTCGTGCAAAAAAGGTTGCAAAGCCCAAAGCCAAGAAGGCGGCACCAAGGAAGAAGTGATGCATCAGGGCTCTGACTAGGTCTCTGCCCCCCCCCGTGTTTCCCTGTTTCCTGCTCCTCTCTCTCTCTGGTGGCAGCTCCTCTCTCTCTGGTGGCAGCTCCTCTCTCTCTCTCTGGTGGCAGCTCCTCTCTCTCTCTCTCTCCAGTGGCAGCTCCTCTCTCTCTGGTGGCAGCTCCTCTCTCTCTCTGGTGGCAGCTCCTCTCTCTCTGGTGGCAGCTCCTCTCTCTCCAGTGGCAGCTCCTCCTTCCACACCCAAACATCCTCCATGAGTTTACAGTCCACGCTTCGCTCAGATGACATCATGTGACGGAGGTGACCATGTTTTCATGGACTTCCTTCAGGTCCAACAACACTTTTGTAACACTGATGAAGCAGCATCGTAACACCAAGACAACCAGAATCATTCCACCAAACCTCCCAGCGTTTACAGCTGTGCCGTATCACAGCAGCCGCCATGATACCGGTTTACATTTTGACATGATAAAAAAAGTGTCAGGCATTTACATCTGCTAGCTCAGAAAACACTCCACTGAGTACAACCAGGCTGTGAATGCACAGAGGAGGAGATACTAACAGCTGGTGATGTGTAAACAAATGACTCATCGGAGCAGGAAGAGGGTGAAGCATCGGACACGACCCTGATAAACACAGAGGAACCTGACACCAGTTTTACCTTTGACTCTGTAGTCTGGAAGTGTATTATGTTCTGATGCAGTTTGATCTAAACTTTTACCGTGAACAGCTGCTGACTGAAAGCACAGCTCTTTACAACACACAGTTGATGGGACAGCCTTAACTTACCTACAGGTCTTATGTAAAGCACATTGAGTTGCCATTGTGTATTAAATGCGTTATATAAATAAAACTGCCTTGTCTTACCTTGACTACTTTTGTGATATATTGCACTATAATGCTGCTGCTGCCACCTTGTGGTCATAGATCCACATTTAGAATGAGGTAGTCTGTCATCAATGGAAGCAGCTCTCCATGCTGCACTGATAAAGTGTTTTATTCTATACTGTCATAAATATGTTATTATTGTTATTGCAAATGACCTCAAAACATTGTGATATCGTTGTGAGGCTCTGTGTCACAGTCTGCCCCCCCCCCCTGTTCACCCGGACTCTCAGCTGCACCGGTCTGCCCCCCCCCTGTTCACCTGGACTCTCAGCTGCACCGGTCTGCCCCCCTCCTGTTCACCTGGACTCTCAGCTGCACCGGTCTGCCCCCTCCTGTTCACCTGGACTCTCAGCTGCACCGGTCTGCCCCCCCCCCCCCTCCTGTTCACCTGGACTCTCAGCTGCACCGGTCTGCCCCCCTCCTGTTCACCTGGACTCTCAGCTGCACCGGTCTGCCCCCCCCCTGTTCACCTGGACTCTCAGCTGCACCTCATCAGTATTCCAGTTTCTATGCAGCTCACATGTTGACCACATATCTAAAGGAAGCGATGATTTATTCTTTGGCTTTGCACCAAGAGAGTTCCAGGGAGGACTACCGGTTGATTTACTGCCGTAACCACCAGCCTCCTGCTTCCTGGTGGTGCTAATTAGAAGTTCTGTTAGAGGTACTAGTACTATACTGTAGTACAGTTAGAGGTACTAGTACTATACTGTAGTACAGTTAGAGGTACTAGTACTTTACTGTAGAACCAAAATTTCCTTCAATTAAATCAGGACAAAACTGAGGTCATTGTTTTTGGCAATAAAGAGAAGAGGATTGCTGTCAGTAAACATCTCGAGTCACTCTCTCTAAACACTAGGGACCAAGTCCGAAACCTTGGCGTGCTGATAGACTCAGATCTGACCTTCAGCAGTCACATCAAATCAATCACCAAAACAGCTTCTATCAGCTTAAGAACATATCCAGAGTGAAGGGTTTTATGTCCCAAACAGACCAAGAGAAGTTGAGTCATGCTTTCATCTCAAGTAGACTCGACTACTGTAACGGTCTTCTGACTGGACTCCCACAAAAAAGCATTAAACAGCTGCAGCTCATTCAGAACGCTGCAGCTCCAGTTTTAACCAGAACAAAGAGATCAGAGCACATTACTCCAGTTCTTAAGTCTTTACACTGGCTCCCAGTCAGTTCTAAAATCTTTACACTGGCTCCCAGTCAGTTCTAAAGTCTTTACACTGGCTCCCAGTCAGTTCTAAAGTCTTTACACTGGCTCCCAGTCAGTTCTAAAGTCTTTACACTGGCTCCCAGTCAGTTCTAAAGTCTTTACACTGGCTCCCAGTCAGTTCTAACGTCTTTACACTGGCTCCCAGTCAGTTCTAAAGTCTTTACACTGACTCCCAGTCAGTTCTAAAGTCTTTACACTGGCTCCCAGTCAGCTCTAAAGTCTTTACACTGGCTCCCAGTCAGTTCTAAAGTCTTTACACTGGCTCCCAGTCAGTTCTAAAGTCTTTACACTGACTCCCAGTCAGCTATAGAATAGATTTTAAAGTTCTGCTACTGGTCTACAAATCACTGAATGGTTTAGGTCCAGAATACATGAATGACATGTTAGTAGAATATAAACCCAGTAGAGCTCTGAGATCTACTGACTCAGGTCAGATAGTTGAACCCAGAGCTCTGAGATCTACTGACTCAGGTCAGATAGTTGAGCCCAGAGTTCAAACTAAACATGGTGAAGCAGCTTTTAGCTGTTATGCTGCACACAACTGGAACAAACTACCAGCAGAACTGAAATCAGCCCCAACAGTGAACACTTTTAAATCCAGGTTAAAAACATTTCTCTTCTCCTGAGCTTATGATTGAGCTCTTTTAAAGCACTTTACATTTTAATCTTTCATTTGCACTCTTTGTCCTTTTAATGATTTTAAAGCTAATTTATTATTTTATGCTGCAATCATTTTATTTATGTCTTTCTATTTTTCTGTACTTTGTTTTTATTATGGGGGGGTGGGGGGGGGTTAATTGTATGTTTTAAGTTTCTCAAATTGCATGTTTTTCTGTTTTATGTAAAGCACATATATAAATAAAACTGCCTTGCCTAGTACAGTTAGAGGTACTAGTACTTTACTGTAGTACAGTTAGAGGTACTAGTACTATACTGTAGTACTGTTAGAGGTACTAGTACTATACTGTAGTACTGTTAGAGGTACTAGTACTTTACTGTAGTACAGTTAGAGGTACTAGTACTATACTGTAGTACTGTTAGAGGTACTAGTACTTTACTGTAGTACAGTTAGAGGTACTAGTACTTTACTGTAGTACAGTTAGAGGTACTAGTACTTTACTGTAGTACTGTTAGAGCTACTAGTACTATACTGTAGTACAGTTAGAGGTACTAGTACTTTACTGTAGTACTGTTAGAGGTACTAGTACTTTACTGTAGTACAGTTAGAGGTACTAGTACTTTACTGTAGTACAGTTAGAGGTACTAGTACTTTACTGTAGTACAGTTAGAGGTACTAGTACTTTACTGTAGTACAGTTAGAGGTACTAGTACTTTACTGTAGTACTGTTAGAGCTACTAGTACTATACTGTAGTACAGTTAGAGGTACTAGTACTTTACTGTAGTACTGTTAGAGGTACTAGTACTTTACTGTAGTACAGTTAGAGGTACTAGTACTTTACTGTAGTACTGTTAGAGGTACTAGTACTTTACTGTAGTACAGTTAGAGGTACTAGTACTTTACTGTAGTACTGTTAGAGGTACTAGTACTTTACTGTAGTACAGTTAGAGGTACTAGTACTTTACTGTAGTACAGTTAGAGGTACTTGTTAACAGCTCCACCAAATACTGATTCTTCCTCTAAACTTCTCACATGCTTTCATTTCAGTAAATGTTCAAATGATCCAATATTTCAGCAACAATCAAAGATTAGAGAAAAAGTCCAAAAACTGAAAACACATTAGTGAATGTTTGTGTTGAATGTTGCAGTAACAGCTGAGTGCAGCCAGAGGGCGCCAGACAGCTGCAGGGAGGACTGACTGCTGCCAAACAGGAAGTGAATGAAGGCAGGAGCTTTGGCGGGGGAGGGAGGGGGGGGGGGCAAGCTGAGACTGGCAGGTCAGGGAGGGGCGGGCCTAGAGAGGGTGGGGGGGGGGGGGTGCAAGCTGAGACTGGCAGGTCAGGGAGGGGCGGGCCCATAGAGAGAGAGAGAGAGAGAGAGAGAGAGAGAGAGAGAGAGAGAGAGAGAGAGGAACCTGTTCCTGTGATTTGGACTCGCCCCTTCAGAAATACAAGAGAAAAAAACACAAAGAGCAGGATGACTGGATCTGACTTTAACTGCAGGTAAAAACCTTCATCTGTAAAACATCAAACTATCAGAGATCAATCAATCAATCAGTGTATTGATGATTCGGTCGTGTTAGTTCAGTTAGTTTGAACTTTCACACACTTTTCTTTCTTCTTCTTACTTTGTGTTTTTCTTTTTCTTCTTTAGTTCATCTGAATGTTTTCTAGTGTGTGTGTGTGTGTGTTGGGTGTGTGCGTCGCTGGTTTGGATTTCAAATGTGGAAACATATTTTTAGTGCAAAGACTTGAGGGGGGGGGGGTGGTGGATGTGGGTGTGGGGGGGGGGTGCTTGGTTTCCTGCTTTATGGGGACCTTCAATCTGTTCCCACACTGATGTTACAGTTGGATTTAAGGGTTAGGACTCATTCTTTGGTTAAGATTAGGGTGTGTGTGTGTCTGTGTGTGTGTGTGTGTGTGTGTGTGTGTGTGTGTGTGTGTGTGTGTGTGTGTGTGTGTGTTGCTGGCAGGAATGTGTAGCCGGGTGTGTTTCGTTGGTTTAACTTCTCTGGACAAAAACTTTAGAAATGTTTCCGTCGATGTTGAAACTGAGAGAGTTGAGCAGCGACTGTGAACTTTTATTTTTATTTAGTTTTAAACCAGAAATGAAAACCAGTCGCTGAGTGTGTGTGTGTGTGTGTGTGTGTGTGTGTGTGTGTGTGTGTGTGTGTGTGTGTGTGTGTGTTGCTTCCTGATTGATGAGTCCTGTCAGGTTTCTCGTGTGAAGGCTGGACGGACGTGTTTTAGTGTCCAGGTGGAGCAGACGAGTCTCACCTGCTGCTGGTTTATTCTCAGTTAATGATTACATGTTGCAGTAAAAGCAGAAACAGAGGTTCATTTTATAAAGTTTGTAATGTGACTTTAAGTTTGTGTTGTTTTCAAAAAGAAGAAAAAGTATTTAGAAATGAGCAGAATTCATTTTCTTTTTGCTTTCTTTGAGACAAATATTTAATATATTATTATTTTACTGCGTTTGAATGATGAGATGATTTTCCTTCTGAATTAGTTCGACTTTTATAAACATTTGATTTAAACTCTCTCTGTTGTCCTCAAGTCAAGGAAAGGAGGGAGGAAGAAGGAAAGAAGGAAGGGAGGAAGGACGGAGGAAAGGAGGGAGGAAGAAGGAAGGGAGGAAGGAAGGGAGGATAGTAGGAGGAAGGGAGGAAAGAAGGAAGGAGGGAGGGAGGTAGAAAGGAAAAGAGGAAGGAAGGAAGGAAGGAAAGAAGGACAGAGGAAAGAAGGAAGGGGGGAGGTAGGGGGGAGGAAGGAAAGAAGGACAGAGGAAAGAAGGAAGGGGGAAGGTAGGAGGGAGGAAAGAAAGAGGAGGAGGAGGAAGGGAGGAAGGAAGAAGGGAAGAAAAGGGGATGGAGGAAGGAGAGAAGGAAGGGAAGAAGAAGGAAGGGGGGAAGGTAGGAGGGAGGAAAGAAAGAGAGGAGGTGGAAGGAAGGAAGGAAGGAAGGAAAGAAGGAACAGTCAAAAGAAAGAGATGGGGTCAATTTGACCCGGGAAGACGAGAGGAGGGTTAAACTCTCTCTGTGGTTCGTCATGTTCATGCTGGCTGATCATGTGATGCAGGGTTAGGGGGTTAGGGGGTTAGGGGGTTAGGGGTATATGTGGTTATCAAACACGTGACGGAGGAAGCTGTGATATTTTACAGTTTAACTATAAACTGTATTTTATAATTTCCTATAAATAATAAAATGCAACAACAACCAAATACATTTAATCAAGAAAAAACATCCAATATACATAAAGTATTATAATAACATCATATATCTGTGATATCAGTTCATGTTTCTCACCAATATAAAACATTTACATTTATTTTGAAATATTCTTATTGAACTTTTTTCACATATGGAAATATAAACACACACAGTTAGAGAATGAGGACTCTGTGACTGGAGGACAGGAGGAGAAACTTCCTGTTTAATATTTATAAAATAAGAGAGGGAAGAAGTGTCCTGATCCTCTAGTGGAGGATCTACGTTTGGAGCTTTAGATGAACTTCCTCCCGCTCGCTGTGACGCTGCACGAACAGGTCCAGGTACGATGTCAAACACATACCACTCATATTCACACACACAACATGGATGTAAGACATTTAACATATTTATTCTTATCAAGTTGTGAAACATCTCACACACACATTTAAAGTCTGATGTTTCTCACAGAGACGAACTGAACAGGAAGTCCATGATCTTCTGCTGCTGTTGCTATGGAGATGAAACCGATCAGGGCTCCACTAAGACTTACAATCAGGGGTCCTTGAGGGATTTCCAGAGGTATTTATTAGATATCAGTGGTCCTTGAGATGTTCTAGAGAAGACTGTACGGCCCTTGAGCATCCTGAAGGTCCTCAAGGTCCTCAAGGTCCTCAAGGTAGGGATCGTTAGGAGTCTGCAGAGAAGGAGAGGATTTAGAGGAGACTGTAAATGTCATGGATGGAGTTGTAGAGGTCCTTGAGCAGGTTGTATAGGTCCTTGAAGAGGTTCCTGGGGTCCTTGAGCAGGTTCCTGAGGTCCTTGAGCAGGTTGTATAGGTCCTTGAAGAGGTTCCTGAGGTCCTTGAAGAGGTTTCTGAGGTCTTTGAGCAGGTTGTATAGGTCCTTGAAGAGGTTCCTGGGGTCCTTCATGAGGCTGCAAAGAGGATGAAGTCCTCCTTGAAAAAGCTGTAAGGTATTTTTACGTGTTCCTTGTTGAAGGTCCAGAACCTCCTAACGGACCTGGACCTGAACCAGCCAGCCGGCCCATGTGGGCTACTGAGTGGACATGAACAGGGCGACCCGTGTGTCCCATGTTGCTTCAGTAACATGGGCCCACATGTGAAGCCCACTTAGACCCCATATGGGGCCTAGAGGGTCTCACCCAGTTGGGCTCCACCTGAAACCCAGTCAGAACCCACTTGAAGCCCAAACCCAGGTGGGACACCCTTACGGTCCCACATGGGCCTGCTGGCTGGGGTTGTTTCAGAGAGCTGCTTCAGTACGGACAAAATGTTTCATAATGTAAACGTAGAAAATCTCACATATGTAATATCTATCATTCTTTTGTGGTTACACCATTTGACATTTTCGGCAGCATTCAGTCTGACTTTTGGTAAAGAATGGTGCAAATGTCATTTAAATGATATGAAACCAATTCATCATCTCACCAACACTTATCATCACTGACCCTCGTTCCTCTTGTTCAGACAGACTAATAAAAGATGACGTTTAAAACTAGTTTTTTAAGATGTTTACGGTCTTTTTCTGTATTCATCCATTTATAAAACAATTATTAAAACAATAAAACTTTAATTACACATCGATCAGTTTTCTCTTATTGATCTTTTTTTAATATATTGATTATATTGAACTGGGCGTAACCTCCATGATGTCTTGCTGCGGAGTTCAGCCTGAATTTATCTATAACCTTCGTGTCGTCCTCCCTCCCTTCCTTCCTTCCTTCCTTCCTTCCCTACCTTCTTTCCTCTGTCCTTCTTTCTTTCCTTCCTTCCTTCCCTCCTTCCTTCCTTGCTTCTGTCCTTCCTTCCTTCCTTCCTTCCCTACCTTCTTTCCTCTGTCCTTCTTTCTTTCCCTTTTCTCCCTCCCTTCCTCCTTCCTTTCCTTCCTCCTTCCTCCCTTCCTTCCTTGACTCTCTTATTGATCTTTTTTTAATATATTGATTATATTGAACTGGGCGTAACCTCCATGATGTCTTGCTGCGGAGTTCAGTCTGAATTTAAACCTGATGCTGCTTTTATATCTAGTTTAACTGATTCATTAATTCATCATCACCAACTCTTATTATCTCTGATCCTGCTGTAATTATACTGACTATTAAAAAGTGTCCAGGTGAATAAATGAAGCTACTTTTATGAGTGTGATGTTTGAGAGAGAATCCGGCCTCATGTCGGCTCTTTGTGACTGAGCCATGAACGTCTGGATGGAAGCTGCTGTGTCACATGAATGAGAGGAAAAGGAAATGTAGAGGAGAGAGCAGCTGCTGTAGAAGCTGTTAGCTCCACAGTTAGCATCAGGAAGCTAGCTGGGACTCCACAGTTAGCATCAGGAAGCTAGCTGGGGCTCCACAGTTAGCATCAGGAAGCTAGCTGGGAACTCTTCTTCTTCTTCTCCTGGTTTGTTGTTGTTTTCTCTGCGGCCTTCAGGAGGCGGAGTCAGCCGACGTTTATGATTTAAACTCAGTTATTTCTGTCTCTGTGTGTGTGTGTGTGTGTGTGTGTGTGTGTGTGTGAGAGAGAGTGTGACCACACCCCACAGGATAAAGGTCGCACCACTCCCTGATTGGCTGCTGGGTTTATGGTGTCATATGATTGCTTGGTGTCCTCTGATTGGCCGATGGGGCTCGACCCCGCCACAAACACTCAGCTCGGTTTGATGATTGACAGCTCACACACACACACACACACACACACACACACACACACACATACACACACACACACGCAGTAACACAGACACTCACACACACACACACACACACAGACTAACACACAGAGACACACACACACACACACACACACACAGACTAACACACAGAGACACACACACACAGACACCAACCACAGTAACATGTGTGTGTGTGTCTCTGTGTGTTACTGTGTGTGTGTGTGTGTTACTCTGTGTGTGTGTTAGTCTGTGTGTGTCTCTGTGTGTTACTCTGTGTGTCTCTGTGTGTGTGTGTGTGTGTGTGTGTGTGTGTGTGTGTGTGTGTGTGTGTGTGTGTGTGTGTGTGTGTTACATTCCAGCCTGCAGGGAGGGTGTGGTTGGGAGCAAACAGAGGAGCAGAAGGGGTGCAGGCAGCATTCCAGCGTGTCAGAAACCTAAAACACACCTGATCTCAGGTGTTTACCTGCTGCTCTGCTTTTACACCAAGAAATACCCCGAACAATGGGGTAACGGGGTATAAACAGGGTAACAGGTTTAACGTATAAACGTTT
>NC_070595.1:31124237-31131737 GCF_027409825.1 Scomber japonicus
TCTCTTCTTTAATCGTTCTGTCTCTTCTTCTTCTCTACTTTAATCGTTCTGTCTCTTCTTCTTCTCTTCTTTAATCGTTCTGTCTCTTCTTCTTCTCTTCTTTAATCGTTCTGTCTCTTCTTCTTCTCTTCTTTAATCGTTGTGTCTCTTCTTCTTCTCTTCTTTAATCGTTCTGTCTCTTCTTCTTCTCTTCTTTAATCGTTCTGTCTCTTCTTCTTCTCTTCTCTAATCGTTGTGTCTCTTCTTCTTCTTCTCTTTAAGGAGGCTGCTGACCTGCTCCGACCTTTGACCCCTCACCTGCAGAGTCACCTGCCCGTCTACCTGAGGGGCGGGGCCTGAGGAGCCCAGGGTCGTCGCCATGGCAACGACCTCTTCCCTGCTCGGCAGAGGTGAGATGTTAATAATGCTTCATGTGTTAGGAAGGAGGGAGGGAGGGAGGAAGGGAGAAAGGAAAGGAGGGAAGGAGGGAGGAATGGAGGGAGGGAGGAGGGAAGGAGGGGAGGAAGGAAAGAGGGGAGGAAGAAGGAAGGAAAGGAGGGAGGGAGGGATGGAGGGAGGAAGGAGGGAGGGAGGAAGGAGGGGAGGAAGGAGGAAGGAAAGGAGGGAGAAAAGGAGGGAGGGAGGGATGGAGGGAGGGAAGGAGGGGAGGAAGGAGGGGAGGAAAGAGGGGAGGAAGAAGGAAGGAACGGAGGGGGGAGGGATGGAGGGAGGAAGGAGAGAAGGAGGGGAGGAAGGGAGAAAGGAGGAAGGAAAGCGGGGAGGAAAGGAAATAAGGAAGGGAGGAAGGAAGGAAGGACGGAGGAAAGAAGTAAATAAGGAAGGAAGGTAGGAGGGAGGGAGGACAGATGGAAGGAAGGAAGAAAGGAAGGAAGGGAGGGAGGACATGAGGAAGGAAAGGAGTAAAGGAAAGAAGGCAGGAAGGAAGGAAGGAAGGAATCAGAGAGAGTTCTGGTCCCGTTTGTTAGACCCTGAACCTTTAGGGTCTCCAGTCCTTCTGACCCCCCTGTGTGGTCCTGCAGGTCCTGGTCCTGGTCTGGGTCTGGTCCTGGTGGAGTTCCAGTATGAGTATGAGGGTCGAGACGGGTCGCTGGTCTCGATCCGACCCAACGAGCGCTACGTGCTGCTGAGCAAGACCAACGAGCACTGGTGGCAGGTGGTCCAGGGGGGGGCCGGGGGGGGCCGGGGGGGGCGCCGGGTCCAGACCCTTCTACATCCCCGCCAAGTACGTCAGGGAGCTTCCTGTGGACCTGCCGTCCCCCCTGGACTTCACCGAGCCCCCCAGCCCTGAACCGCCGCTGCTGCTCCCTGCGGCGGGTCCCGGTGCCGGTCCCGGTCCCGGTCCCGGTCCCGGTCCCAAAGACTCTGGAGGACTCCAACGGGACCAAAACCAAACCGGGCGACGAGGGTGACGATCCGGCTCAGACCCGAGACCTCCTCCGGTTACCGCAAGTCTGAGAACCGCATGTCGACGTTTGGAGTCCCGCTGGACTTCCAGGACCCGGTTCCGGTGGTGACCCCCCCCCAGAGACACTCCAGCCCCCCCGCTGGTCCTGCAGAGTCCGGTCCCACCCTGAGGGTCTTGGAAGACCAGGTGGACTCCGGTAAACCTCGGGTCCCCAGCTTCAGCCCGGCGGACCCCCTCCCCCGGTCCCAGCCCATCCCGGTGGAGACTCCGGTGGTCCCCCCGCCCCCTACCTCAGCTGGTCTCCATGACGACCAGGAGCCCCCCATCCAGCCGGAGTCCAGCGAGGAGGAGGAGTCCCTGAAGGGGGACGACTCACACCACATCTACGAGTCCATCCAGGACCTGAACCTGGACCTGGAGGCTCTGAAGAGTCCTGCACCGGCACCGGCCCCCCCCGGCCCCCCCGGCCCCCCCACAGGTAAGACCCTGTGTGTGTTCATAATGAACCAAATGAAAGTATGAAGCTGGATCCTGATCATGTTTCTGCTTCTGAAGCTCAGCAGGAAACGACCAGCTTCTTACATAATGTCTCAGCTGCTATCAAATACTCAGGCTTAAAATGAGTTTAATTACATCATTATATGCAAAGTCTATATTCATTTAAATTTAATATAATAAAAATGATAAAATATTTAATATACACTTTTATTTTAATTTAAAATCATATGAAGTTCAACAGGAACATTTTAGTAGCCGGACAGTAAAGAGCTCAACGAACGGCTCCGGTCGAGTCACAGGAAATGGTGACATGTTCCTTCAAAATAAAAGCATCTTTTAATAGTCTGTACAGAAGGAACCTGACTGTTGCTTTAACACGGCCTTTAAATTAATTGTTTTTTCATTTTATTTGATGATGCATTGTTTTTTTTGTTGAATATTAAATTATAAGTGTATTGTTTTATGATCAGGCTGAAATGATCTCTGAGCTTTAATATTTAATCAGTTTCAGTTTTTTATATTTCTGGATCATTATTGACTGACTCTCTGTGTTCGCTGGACGATCGGTTTGCTTTGAACTCATGACTGAAGTGAAGCTTTAAAGCAGCAGCAGACAAACAGCTGTAATGATCCTCTGTACTCTGCCTGCTAACACACACACACACACACACACACACACACACACACACTAACACAGAGCTAACAGAGAGAATACTGGACAGAAACACAATGAACTAATGAACGATAAAGTTGTTTTATCATTATTACCCTAACCCATTACATTATTATAACATTATTTAACATTTTGCCCCTACAACACAGATCAGTGTTAGTGGAAATAATGTGAATTTAAAAGAAGGACTAACAATGAACCAATACAAGCTAAACTGACTCTAACAACAGTCCTCCAATCGGTGCGCTGCATCTGGTCACCCAGGCAACCAACACGCTCATTAGCATATTACTGACAAAACAAGCAAAGTACGACTAAAGTAGTAACACACACACACACTAACACACACACACACTAACACACACACACACTAACACACACACACACACTAACACACACACACACACACACACACACACACACACACACACACACTAACACACACACACACTAACACACACAAAGAGAACAACACACTGATGTTGCTCCTGACGAGTCACAGAGAATCAGATTCAGAACAGTCGAATCCTAAAAACAGTGATTACTGCCCCAGAGGGGGCAGGGGGGGGGGGGGGGGGGGCTGCAGTATACAGCGGACAGGGACCCTGTAATAGAGGGGCGGTGCTGCAGAGGGGGGGGGGGGGGGGGGCTGCTGCAGTATACAGCGGACAGGGACCCTGTAATAGAGGGGCGGTGCTGCAGGGGGGGGGGCAGTGCTGCGGGGGGGGGGGGGGGGGGGGGGGGGGTTTATAATATGTGGGGGGAGCTGCAGCCTGCAGAGTCCAGAGGATCAACATGAAGCAGCTCCGGTCGGGTGAGTCCTGATCTAACTCTAAACCTCTGACTGTTACACTAGACTAGAGTTTATTTTAAAGTCAAACTAAAGTTTTTAAATCACATTAAGTTTCACAGCAGCGACACATTTTATAAATTATAAATGTAAAGTCCTTATATTGTTTTACTTTCACACTGAACATTAAATACTCAGGTTTGATTCTTTATGAGTTGAACTCTGAACACGTGATCAGATCTCTGTGAGTTCAGGTTAATGTGAAACTCCGACCTTTGACCTCTGACTAACAGCTGTTAGGCATTCAGAGGTGCACCTCGTGTTTCCATGGAAACAACCAACAAACATGACATCAGTATATTATTCTGTTATTTATTTATTACACATCATCATCAGTCAGCTGATTCTTTCCTTCATGAATTAATCGATTAAATGTAAAACAAATAAAGATCTTCAGCTTCCTGTCACATGACTGCAGCGCTGCACTCTTTAGTTTAATGTTATATATATAAGTATTTATATACTAACTATATATATATATAAATATATATATATATATATATATATATATATATATGAATATATTTTTATATATATATATATATATATATATATATATATTTATATATATATATATATATATATAAATATATTCATATATATATATATATATATATAAATATACAACTAACATCAAATATAATATGAAAAGCTGCTTTACAGCAGTTTGTTTTATTCTTTTCATCATTATTAGTTTGTCAGTTTGTTGAAGAGTCTTTATATTTATTTATATATTTATATATATATATAAATAAATATATAAATAAATATACTCACAGAGCTTCAGATTCATTAACACTGAGCTCAGCAGCCAATCACGATGAGGAAACTGATTGAATGAATTCAGTAACCGTGGCAACGCTGCATCAACATATTCATTAAACTCTGATTAATTAACCTTCTCCATGGCAACAGCAGCTGAGGCTCATGGGTATTGTAGTAATACAAACACCTGTAGGATGATGACATCATCAAAGTGCTGCTGCAGGTGTTTCTGTAACAGAAGTGTGTGTGTGTGTGTGTGTGTGTGTATATATATATATATATACACACACACACACACACACACACACACACACACATATATATATATATATATATGTATGTGTGTGTGTGTGTGTGTGTGTGTTACTGTACGTGTCTTACTGTATGTGTGTGTGTGTGTGTGTGTGTGTGTGTGTGTGTGTTTATAAAACATGGGAGGAGCTCTTCCTGTCAGACAGCAGCTCACTTACAGTTAATGACGGTCAAACAGGAAACGCTGCAGCACGTTTTCAGTGCGGCTGGTTTTCCTCCTGAACTCAGACTCAGAGACCTGAACTGGATCCAGGTCTGAACTGGACCAGCAGGTTCTGGGCTCTCGGGCCTGATATTGGACCAAAGATGGCGTCCGTTCTGTCCAATAAGAAGCACTCAGCTGGTGCAGGCGTGTTTCCCTCCGGCTCACAGACTTTGGGATGATGTCACAGATTCTCACTTTTACAAACATTAAACCGTCATGGATCAAACATCTCTAACAGAAAGAGTCCGAACTGATCCAGTCTCTTTATAATGGAGCTCTATGTGCTGCAGTACTGACAGTGACCACTGGGTGGCGCTGGATCAGCTCTGATAATAATACATTGATGGTTGTCAGTACTCTAAAATAAAATAATGTTAGTCAGTTGGAAGGAAGAGAGAAGAGAGAGTGTCCCGCCTCAGCAACCTTGGATCCTTAAATGAGAACCAGGAAACAGACGACGACATGTCAGGACAACAAAACACCTTCAGACAGAAGTTTTAGGTCCAACATGTAAAGTTGTAACAGAAAGATAAACAGGAGTTTCAAAGGGAACATGGAAACAGAAGCTATGGTCTATGATAACATCTGAGCTCAAGTATACAACATGATTGTCTGTAACTAAACAAAAACATCAACGTCTTGCCCTTACACATTCCAGCTGGAACTGAAGATACCAGATCAAAGTAGACATACAAAAGGTTCCTCTAACCAGAAGCACCGAGGCCAGAGACACACGTTCCAGCACAAAGCGGATCTTGCTTCATCAACAAACCTCATACACAACCAAACCAGCTGTAGTATTAGTAGTAGTAGTATAACAGCCTCACTGTAAAACATGCTAACTGGGTACATATTAATGCTGAGGTATGCCTGACCCATTTAACACCAAAGCATGGTCAATTGGCTCGTTTCTTGCAACCACCATTTTAAAATGTGACATACGTTATCCTTAAATTTAGAAGACATGTAAGATATGCAAGTTTTAGATAAAATAACACAGTACAAGCCATTAAGCCCTGTGAGCTATAAATACAAACTACTAAGAGACTCTAAACATTAGTGCTGGCACCATAATACAAGGTGTGGGACTGTCCTCAACCCTAACCTAACTGACACCAAAAACTATTTAACCCCACTCAACCCAAGTCTTCGTGCCACTATTTGACTGGGGCAGGAAAGCAACTGGAAAGCCCGCAGCGACCCCTCTGCATCCAGGGTTGTGCTCCACGAGAACTGCTCTAGCACGTTACCTCTCCACAGGTCTCAGGTGGGAAAAACCAAATCTCAGAACGGGAAGGGGCGCAGACAACCGTCACTATTTATTACTGCTAAATTGAGAAAATCTACCACATTGTCATGTTTATAATACTTAATATACATTATCAATAATTATGATATCATACTGGGTGGGTTACAACCCCCCCCCCCCCCATAAATTACGCCTATGGCTGACTCTCATCCCGACCGCTTCACATTCAGCTGCAAACCGTCCCAGAGCCTGTTGGAGGACTTCACCTGTAGAGTCCAACAGAACAACATCAACCGTAAACAGCAGAGAGGTGATTCTGAGGTCCCCAAACTGGACTCTCTCCTCCCCCCGGCTGCACCTTGAGACTCTGTCCATGAAGATTACAAACAGGATCAGAGACCAGGGACAGCCCTGATGGAGCCCAACACCCACTGAGACCAGGTCTGACTTACTGCAGAGGATGTGAACACAGCTCTCACAGCGGTTGTATAGGGACCCAATGGCTCGCAGCAGAGACCCTGGTACCCCAAACTTCCACAAGGTCCCCCGAGGGACACAGTCCTAAGCCTTCTCGAAGTCCACAAAGCACATGTAGACTGGATGTGTGAACTCCCATGACCCCTCCAGGATCCCTGCAGGGTGAAGAGCTGGTCCACTGTTCCACGGCCAGAATCCACATCGCTCCTCCTGAATCAGGTTCAACAATCAGCCGGAGCCTTTCAGCATCAGCTTCTCCAGGAGGCTGAGTAATGTGATCCTGATAGTTGGAGCCTCTGGTCTGCCAGTCCATGGGTCACTGTCCCAGACCTGCGGCCCCGGCACGCTTAGCAGCGTCGGTTGCAAGAGTTTTTCGTTTTTTACCCGCATTTTCCATTTTGTAGTCCTCGCTTTGTTTTTCGTGTGCTGGTGTGTTTGTTTCTCTCCCTCACTCTCTCATTATGACTGTTTATCATTAAAGGTGATTGGATGGGGGGTGGGGGGGGTTACTAGAACATGCGTGGGTGGGACTCTTGGGTCTCTGTAGCCTATCATAGGGCCACTGGGCCAGGTATTCTTTAGACAGACAAGCCAACGGAGTAGCCTCCAGCTGCAGCCGGGGCTGTGTCTGCAGGCTGCGGGCGGAGCTCTGTGGGCCGGTGCATGTCTCTGCTCTGGGCCGGGAGAGTTACCATGGCAACAACTAAATTAACAAATAAAAAATAAAAAACGGGCAGCCATCGGCCCATTATTGATCGGCCCACCGGGAAAAATCCCAGTACTCCCAATGGCCAATCCACCCCTGTGTCTCTCTCTCTCTCTCTCTCTGTAGGACCGGAGCTCTCTCGGCCCCGACTCGCCCGTCTACGCTAATGTTTCCAGTCTGAAGAAATCATCTCAGGTGTCGGTCTCTGGCCCCGCCCTCCCTGACCCACCGGACCCCTCAACCACAGACCACTCCCCTTCCGCAGCAGACCCCTCCCCTTCAATCACTGTTCTCTCCCCCTCACCGTCAGACCCCCCCTCCTCCGGGATGATAAGCCCCGCCTCCCCCCTCAGCCCTGAT
>NC_070595.1:31136737-31141737 GCF_027409825.1 Scomber japonicus
GTTCTAGATTTCACTCAAGAGGAATCTAACATCAATGTGAAGTTCTGTGTTTGGCCTTCTGGAAGAAGTTCTAGAGGTTCTGGAAGAAGTTCTAGAGGTTCTTAAGGAGACAGTTTGTGTTGTTATGGACGTTTGGTGAAGATTAACTTTAGATTCTTTGTGCTTGTGAAGTCAAATGTTTGATAAAATAAGTTTCCAGGTAGAGTTTGTGGTGAAATATACCACCTAAAGACTCTGGCTGAACAGAGGTTCATACTAAGGCCTTTTAAAGAAGCAGAACTTTTAGTATTAGAGTAATATAAATACACAGAGCAGAAAATACACTACAACTTTAACCTGAGTGTCTGTCAGATGTTTGTAGCTGCAGACACAGAGAAGCGGCTGAACCTGCCGGGCTGCCGTAGACACACAAACACCACTCCCTTGTTTATACAGGAGTCACATTTCAAAGATGACCTGCAGGTAAAAGAAACCTGAGGACTCACCTGTGCTCTGTCTGTCTCTGCAGAGCCACCTGCTGGAGAAAGCCGGGATCATCAACAAGACCAAAGTAGCCGATCACGGGAAAAAGATCAGGTGAGCTGGATTTAATGTCTGCAGTGAAGCTTGATCATGTTTAGTTTTATGTTCTGTGTGTGTGTAGTTTTCTGTGTGTGTAGTTTTCTGTGTGTGTAGTTTTCTGTGTGTGTAGTTTTCTGTGTGTGTAGTTCTCTGTGTGTGTAGTTTTCTGTGTGTGTAGTTTTCTGTGTGTGTGTAGTTCTCTGTGTGTGTAGTTTTCTGTGTGTGTAGTTTTCTGTGTGTAGTTTTCTGTGTGTGTAGTTTTCTGTGTGTAGTTTTCTGTGTGTGTAGTTTTCTGTGTGTGTAGTTTTCTGTGTGTGTAGTTTTCTGTGTGTAGTTTTCTGTGTGTGTAGTTTTATGTGTGTGTAGTTTTCTGTGTGTAGTTTTCTGTGTGTGTAGTTTTCTGTGTGTGTAGTTTTCTGTGTGTGTAGTTCTCTGTGTGTGTAGTTTTCTGTGTGTGTAGTTTTCTGTGTGTGTAGTTTTCTGTGTGTAGTTTTCAGTGTGTAGTTTTCTGTGTGTGTAGTTTCCTGTGTGTGTGTGTGTAGTTTTCTGTGTGTGTAGTTCTCTGTGTGTGTAGTTTTATGTGTGTGTAGTTCTCTGTGTGTGTAGTTTTCTGTGTGTAGTTTTCTGTGTGTAGTTCTCTGTGTGTGTAGTTTGATGAGTGAGGTTTGATGATGTCGTTGTTGTTGAACAGGAAGAACTGGGCTCAGTCCTGGACCGTCCTGCACGGAGGGATCCTCACCTTCCACAAAGACCCCAAATCTGCTCCCACTGGGAACGCTGTAAGAACCAGTACTTAGACTTAATCACTATAACAGCTTGTGAGGGTTTTATCAGATGTTTCTCTCTACACAGGTACAACTTTATATATTTTATACATTTGATTCCAGCATTAGAGGCTGTTTGGACACATGACCTCAGTGTTGATGAACAACTCTGTTATATTATTACATATACTCAACTCAACTTTATTTATATAGCACTTTAAAACAACCACAGCTGAAACAAAGTGCTGTACATAAATACATAATATGGTAATAATAATATTAATAATAATAATACTACAGCTCATTTATGTTGTTAAACTTGGTGACATTTTTATTATTATGTTTATAAAACTGGAAGCACTTTAACATTTAATGAAAAGTCAGAAGAAAGTTTGCAGATGTATTCACACATTTATAAAACAACCCTAACCCTGCAGACCAAACATGGTTCATAAAGTTCAGACTAAATCTATTGTAATCAGATTTAATCTTTGTTACAGATGTATGTTCATGACTGAAACAGTGCGGATCCTCCAGCAGCAGTAAACTGAATATTTAAATCCCTCTCTGATAAAAATGAACCTCTTCTCTTTCCCCCCAAATTATAAATAGTTTACTTTCTGTTTATTGTATCAGCCGCTCATAAAAACTAGAAAAGGTCTCTGTGAGATGAATGTTCAGTAAAAACCAAACTTGTGTGAAGTCACAGATCCTTTGTTCTTCCTCAGATGAAGGCATCACAGATCGTTCCTGAATACACCGTCGAACTGAGAGGAGCTTCAATCAGCTGGGCCTCCAAAGACAAGTCATCCAAAAAGAACGTTCTTGAGGTACGCGCCGTCTCTGTTACCATGGTTACAGCCTGTTCTAGAGGATCCGCCGTCTCTGTTACCATGGTTACAGCCTGTTCTAGAGGATCCAGGTCTCTGTTACCATGGTTACAGCCTGTTCTAGAGGATCCGTGTCTCTGTTACCATGGTTACAGCCTGTTCTAGAGGATCCCTGTCTCTGTTACCATGGTTACAGCCTGTTCCAGAGGATCCAGGTCTCTGTTACCATGGTTACAGCTTGTTCTAGAGGATCCAGGTCTCTGTTACCATGGTTACAGCCTGTTCTAGAGGATCTGTGTCTCTGTTACCATGGTTACAGCCTGTTCTAGAGGATCCAGGCTCTGTTACCATGGTTACAGCCTGTTCTAGAGGATCCAGGCTCTGTTACCATGGTTACAGCCTGTTGTACGAACATACCTCTATCTCTGTCTCTGTTTTATTGTGCTGTATCACTGCTACTGTCCTTGCCGTGGTTACCGGGATCCTCATCCTGTGAGAGGGACTCGTTACCATGGTAACAGTGTGTGTTGCTCTGTGCTGACTGTGCAGATGAAACTGATGTCCGTGTGTGTTTGTGTATGCAGCTGAAGACTCGTCAGGGATGTGAGTATCTGATGCAATACGACACCGAGAGCATCATCACCGACTGGCTGAAAGTGATGCACGACACCATCAGACAGCTGGTACCAAACACCTTCACTCTGACTGTAATCTACCAAACACCTTCACTCTGACTGTAATCTACCAAACACCTTCACACCTTCACTCTGACTGTAATCTACCAAACACCTTCACTCTGACTGTAATCTATCAAACACCTTCACACTGACTGTAATCTACCAAACACCTTCACTCTGACTGTAATCTACCAAACACCTTCACTCTGACTGTAATCTACCAAACACCTTCACACCTTCACTCTGACTGTAATCTACCAAACACCTTCACTCTGACTGTAATCTACCTTCACACCTTCACTCTGACTGTAATCTACCAAACACCTTCACTCTGACTGTAATCTACCAAACACCTTCACTCTGACTGTAATCTACCAAACACCTTCACACCTTCACTCTGACTGTAATCTACCAAACACCTTCACACTGACTGTAATCTACCAAACACCTTCACTCTGACTGTAATCTACCAAACACCTTCACACTGACTGTAATCTACCAAACACCTTCACACCTTCACTCTGACTGTAATCTACCAAACACCTTCACTCTGACTGTAATCTACCAAACACCTTCACACCTTCACTCTGACTGTAATCTACCAAACACCTTCACTCTGACTGTAATCTACCAAACACCTTCACACTGACTGTAATCTACCAAACACCTTCACACCTTCACTCTGACTGTAATCTACCAAACACCTTCACTCTGACTGTAATCTACCAAACACCTTCACACCTTCACTCTGACTGTAATCTACCAAACACCTTCACACTGACTGTAATCTACCAAACACCTTCACACCTTCACTCTGACTGTAATCTACCAAACACCTTCACTCTGACTGTAATCTACCAAACACCTTCACACCTTCACTCTGACTGTAATCTACCAAACACCTTCACACTGACTGTAATCTACCAAACACCTTCACACCTTCACACTGACTGTAATCTACCAAACACCTTCACACCTTCACACTGACTGTAATCTACCAAACACCTTCACACCTTCACTCTGACTGTAATCTACCAAACACCTTCACACCTTCACACTGACTGTAATCTACCAAACACCTTCACACCTTCACACTGACTGTAATCTACCAAACACCTTCACACTGACTGTAATCTACCAAACACCTTCACACTGACTGTAATCTACCAAACACCTTCACACCTTCACACTGACTGTAATCTACCAAACACCTTCACACTGACTGTAATCTACCAAACACCTTCAGACATATGAAGAGCTGCTGGTGAACGTTGTGTCATTTGGTGAAACTCTTTCAGGAACAAGAACATCTGTCAGAGGACGAAGACGAAGGTGCTTCAGACAAAGAGGACAAAGACAGGAGGAGGCCACGTGAGTCTATAAACTTTATTTAAAGCTGGTTCACCAAACAGACCCCAGATGCTGCGGTGAGGCTGGATGAAACAAGTCCTGACATCTTCGCTTTTCTTCTTCTCCTGTTTTTAGTGAGCTCGATTTCGTCAACTGCGACGGATTCAGAGCAGAGACGAGTTCGGACCAAACTGCGACGGTTCCTCCAGCGCAGGCCGACGCTGCAGGCCGTTAAAGAGAGAGGATACATCCGAGGTGAGAAAAACCCAAACCTGCTGCCTGTTTCCATGGAGACCAGACGATGATCACATAGAAGACAAAAACACACAAAAGATGTAGAGAAGTTTAAGCCCTACATACTCTTCTTTTAAAGGACAACTAAAACAATGCCGCTAACTGGACTTAACACCGACTGAACTCTCTTTTTTAATTGCTGTTTCCTGTCTGGATCTGACTTCCTCTTGACTGTGTGTGTTTTATTTGTATCTTATCTGTTTATTTATTAGCTATCTCTTCGATTTGTATTCTTTTTTATATTTATTTCTCTCTTTAGGGACTACGGATGCAAATTAGCAGCTTTGCTATAATCCGGCATATTTACAGAGATACATCTAACATTTATGTTTATTAATATGCACCTAACCCCTAACCCTCTCCAAAAATACACTATTACTATTAGTATTATTATTAAGTAAATATGGACATTCAATACCTGACGTGCTGTTGCAGCTGTGTCTTTACTTCCTGTGTACTCTGAGACGTCAGTGTTTCCTCACATGATTAGTCTCTATTCAAACCTCTGAAGCACAAACTAGTAT
>NC_070595.1:31146737-31184237 GCF_027409825.1 Scomber japonicus
AGTAAAGTACTAGTACCTCCAACTGTACTACAGTAAAGTACTAGTACCTCCAACAGTACTACAATAAAGTACTAGTACCTCAAACTGTACTACAGTAAAGTACTAGTACCTCTAACTGTACTACAGTAAAGTACTAGTACCTCTAACTGTACTACAGTAAAGTACTAGTACCTCTAACTGTACTACAGTAAAGTACTAGTACCTCCAACTGTACTACAGTAAAGTACAAGTACCTCTAACAGTACTACAGTAAAGTACTAGTACCTCTAACAGTACTACAATAAAGTACTAGTACCTCAAACTGTACTACAGTAAAGTACAAGTACCTCTAACAGTACTACAGTAAAGTACTAGTACCTCTAACAGTACTACAGTAAAGTACAAGTACCTCTAACAGTACTACAGTAAAGTACTAGTACCTCCAACTGTACTACAGTAAAGTACAAGTACCTCTAACAGTACTACAGTAAAGTACTAGTACCTCTAACAGTACTACAGTAAAGTACTAGTACCTCTAACAGTACTACAATAAAGTACTAGTACCTCAAACTGTACTACAGTAAAGTACTAGTACCTCCAACTGTACTACAGTAAAGTACAAGTACCTCTAACAGTACTACAATAAAGTACTAGTACCTCAAACTGTACTACAGTAAAGTACTAGTACCTCCAACTGTACTACAGTAAAGTACAAGTACCTCTAACAGTACTACAGTAGTACTAGTACCTCTAACAGTACTACAGTAGTACTAGTACCTCTAACAGTACTACAGTAAAGTACTAGTACCTCTAACTGTACTACAGTAGTACTAGTACCTCTAACAGTACTACAGTAAAGTACTAGTACCTCTAACTGTACTACAGTAAAGTACTAGTACCTCTAACTGTACTACAGTAAAGTACTACTACCTCTAACAGTACTACAGTAAAGTACTAGTACCTCTAACAGTACTACAGTAGTACTAGTACCTCTAACAGTACTACAGTAAAGTACTAGTACCTCTAACTGTACTACAGTAGTACTAGTACCTCTAACAGTACTACAGTAAAGTACTAGTACCTCTAACTGTACTACAGTAAAGTACTAGTACCTCTAACTGTACTACAGTAAAGTACTAGTACCTCTAACTGTACTACAGTAGTACTAGTACCTCTAACAGTACTACAGTAAAGTACTAGTACCTCTAACCGTACTACAGTAAAGTACTAGTACCTCTAACTGTACTACAGTAAAGTACTACTACCTCTAACAGTACTACAGTAAAGTACTAGTACCTCTAACAGTACTACAGTAGTACTAGTACCTCTAACAGTACTACAGTAAAGTACTAGTACCTCTAACTGTACTACAGTAGTACTAGTACCTCTAACAGTACTACAGTAAAGTACTAGTACCTCTAACTGTACTACAGTAAAGTACTAGTACCTCTAACTGTACTACAGTAAAGTACTAGTACCTCTAACTGTACTACAGTAGTACTAGTACCTCTAACAGTACTACAGTAAAGTACTAGTACCTCTAACTGTACTACAGTAAAGTACTAGTACCTCTAACAGTACTACAGTAAAGTACTAGTACCTCTAACTGTACTACAGTAAAGTACTAGTACCTCTAACAGTACTACAGTATAGTACTAGTACCTCTAACTGTACTACAGTAAAGTACTAGTACCTCTAACAGTACTACAGTAGTACTAGTACCTCTAACAGTACTACAGTAAAGTACTAGTACCTCTAACTGTACTACAGTAAAGTACTAGTACCTCTAACTGTACTACAGTAAAGTACTAGTACCTCTAACTGTACTACAGTAGTACTAGTACCTCTAACAGTACTACAGTAAAGTACTAGTACCTCTAACAGTACTACAGTAAAGTACTAGTACCTCTAACAGTACTACAGTAAAGTACTAGTACCTCTAACAGTACTACAGTAAAGTACTAGTACCTCTAACTGTACTACAGTAAAGTACTAGTACCTCTAACTGTACTACAGTAAAGTACTAGTACCTCTAACTGTACTACAGTAGTACTAGTACCTCTAACAGTACTACAGTAAAGTACTAGTACCTCTAACTGTACTACAGTAAAGTACTAGTACCTCTAACAGTACTACAGTAAAGTACTAGTACCTCTAACAGTACTACAGTAAAGTACTAGTACCTCTAACTGTACTACAGTAAAGTACTAGTACCTCTAACAGTACTACAGTATAGTACTAGTACCTCTAACAGTACTACAGTAGTACTAGTACCTGTAGTTATGTAAATTGAACCAATCAGCTGTTTCCTGTTTCCTGCAGAGGTCTCAGACTACAGCCTGAAGGTCTCCTACATGAAGGATCTGGTCCGCTTGCTGCCGCTGCCGAACCACGACACCATGGAGCTGCTGTTCAAGCACCTGCTCAGGTGAGTCCACACCTGGACCCGGTCTACACGGGACCCGGTCTACACGGGACCCGGGACTAGGTCTCAGGGCGACCTTTAACACCCTGGCTGAGGTTTGATCTGAACAACCACACAGACACCTGACAGGAAGTGATGTCATTCTGGTCACACACTAATCCTCCAGCTGAGGACCAGAAGCTTTAAGTAGCAGTCTGTGGTCTGTGTGTGTGTGTGTGTGTGTGTGTGTGTGTGTGTGTGTGTGTGTGTGTGTGTGTGTGTGTGTGTGTGTGTGTGTGTGTGTGTGTGTGTGTGTGTGTGTGTGTGTGTCTAAGTAGCAGTCAGCAGTCTGTTGGAGAGACAGCAGCGTGTTAGAGTCTCAGCTTCATCACTGGTTAGAAATCAGCTGACTGAGCAAAGAGAGGCTCCGCCCACTTTCTACACTTCTACTCTCTGAATACAGAATACACTCATTTGTTCCTTCAGCACTAAACCCTGTGGTGTGTGTGTGTGTGTGTGTGTGTGTGTGTGTGTGTGTGTGTGTGTGTGTGTGTGTGTGTGTGTGTGCAGGGTCATCGACCATAAGGAATCTAACAGGATGTCGGTTCAGAGCGTCGCCATCGTGTTCGGACCCACGTTGCTCCGGCCGCAGACCGAGTCGGCCAACATGACGATCCACATGGTGTTCCAGAGCCAGATAGTGGAGCTCATGCTCAATGAGTACCAGACCATCTTTGCCTCTGAAGGGTAGGAGGACCTCTAGGAGATCCTCAGAGAACCTTACAGAACTTTCAGAGAACCTCCCGACCCCCCGTATCATGAGGGTTGCCAAACGCCCTCTGAAACCTGGACTGTGCCTCAATGACCCAGGTGGAACCAACAACTGTTTTATAAAGTACAGATCAAACCAAACACACTTATTTGGCACCTTAAAAACCCAAAACCTTTGAGGGAGAACTCTCCACCAAGCACTTCCCTAGAACCTTTTAGAACCCTTCAACCAAAGTCCTTCTTATTTAAAAGTTAAAATGTAAAATGCTCGGCTGGATGAACGTAGAACCTGATGGTTTCACGACACTCCTGTCTCACTGTGCCTCAAATGACCCAAGTAGAACCTGAGTGGAACCATCTAGAACACCTGGACTGGATCTGGAACCTCAACATTCAGCCTTACTTCAGATCGAACAAAGACTCACTTAGGTTGCACCTTAAGAACCCAGAAAGAAGAACAAGAACTCTCCAGACCAGTTCCACATCCTTTGAGAACCTTGTAGAACTCTGGATGCAGCAGACATTGAAGTTGATGGCGGTTGAACCTGAAACCATAAGCCCCTGTCAGACCACCAATAGACCCTGAGTGGAACCATCTAGAACTAGAACTGAATCTGGAACCTCACCAGTTTGCTTTATTATTATTTTCTGAGTGTCCGACCAAACCAAGCACACTAACCAGGGACCTGAAACCCCCAACATCTCACTTTTAGCAATAACTGTCCCACCAATTTCCAAACCCCCGTAGAACCCTGTAGAACCCTGTGGAACCCTTTAGAACCCTGGAGCCAAATGTCCAGCTGCTGTTTGTACATTTCTGGACACTGAAGTTCATGTAAGACATTCACAGGGGATAAAACTGGAACCAGACGGATACAGCTCGTCCCTCTCTAACTACTGCACCTTTAATGAGCCAGGTAGAACCCTAGTGGAACCATCTAGAACCCTGAACTGGTTCTGAAACCCTGAACAACGGCTTCATTGCTCTTTGAAGGACTGAACAAAACACACTAGTGAGAATCCAACCTCGAACCCTAAGGGTTTTCTTTCTTTAAAGTTAAAATGTAAAATGCTCGGCTGGATGAACGTAGAACCTGATGGTTTCATGACACTCCTGTCTCACTGTGCCTCAAATGACCCAGGCAGAACCTGAGTGGAACCATCTAGAACACCTGGACTGGATCTGGAACCTCAACATTCAGCCTTACTTCAGATCGAACAAAGACACACTTAGGTTGCACCTTACGAACCCAGACAGAAGAACAAGAACTCTCCAGACCAGTTCCACATCCTTTGAGAACCTTGTAGAACTCTGGATGCAAACATCACATTCTCCTGATTAGCATGAAAGTTTATGAGGGTTGAACCTGAAACCTGTTGAGAACAAACAAACCTTTAAATGTTCCGGGTAGGACCGAGCGACAGTAAGATACCAAGTACTGAAGAGAACAAAGTGAAACACTGGACGTAGTGATGTCATCAGTCCGATAGAGACGGACGCTAACGGGCGATGTGTTATTTTAGTCGGAAGATGAAATAAGTTCCAGTCGTTGAGCTAAGCTAACACATCGCGGACACACAGAACAAATGATTTATTAAATGTTATTAAATGTGTTTAAATAATCTAAATACAGTTTAACAGACGACCAGAGGATTTACAGATGTTTAACTCTAGAGATTCATTTTACTGCTGTAACAGTGACGTCTGGACCATGCTGTATGTTTTATATGTATTACAGAACAAAGTTAACATTAACAGATGGAGCTCTGTACATAAAGAAGGTATTTTACTGACTTTTAATAAAAATAACTCAGATGTGTACCAGCGTTCAGAGTCCTGTCGAATATCATCATCAGAGTCACTTTCTGGAGCATAATCAATACACTCAATACACTCACATCATGATCAATACACTCAATACACTCACATCATGATCAATACACTCACATCATAATCAATACACTCACATCATGATCAATACACTCACATCATGATCAATACACTCAATACACTCACATCATGATCAATACACTCAATACACTCACATCATGATCAATACACTCAATACACTCACATCATGATCAATACACTCACATCATGATCAATACACTCAATACACTCACATCATGATCAATACACTCACATCATGATCAATATATATATATATATATATAAATATAAATATAAATATGAAACTAGCTAGCTAGTCTACGTCTGCACATTAAATAAGCTGCAGGACTTTTCTATACAGCAACTCCCGCTGAAATGTTTTCTATGTGAACGTTGAATAAATGTCTCCTTATAGCCGGTAAAAAAACTTTCACTTTCTTTTCAACGTCTTTTCACCGGTTACCATAGATACACGTCTTTTCACCGGTTACCATAGATACACGTCTTTTCACCGGTTACCATAGATACACGTCTTTTTACCGGTTACCATAGATACACGTCTTTTTACCGGTTACCATAGATACACGTCTTTTTACCGGTTACCATAGATACACGTCTTTTCACCGGTTACCATGGATACACGTCCTTTAGACGTCTTTTCAACCAAAATGTGCTTGCTGGGAAGGTGGGAGTAGTTACATTAACTGGCGTTAAAACAGTTTAACAGCAAACCGTGCTATGCGAACGGTTAACGACGTTATCGTCATGACAACATCTTTATCGTAACGTTACCTCTTTGTCTCGTTTTCCTCTTCTTTTCTTGTCTTCCTTTTCTTGGGGGGGGGGGTGTTAGGAAAGTAACGTGTCATCATCATTGTTATTATTAGTATTCCTATTTAAGAGGTTTTACTGTGCAGTTATAATAATGTGGGCTCATTATCGCCCCCCCCCCCCCGATGGACGCCCCCTCCCCCCGGATGGACGGCGCCCCCCCCCCTCCCGGATGGACGCCCCCCCCCCCCCCTCCCGGATGGACGGCGCCCCCCCTCTGCCACAGCCGGCCCTGCACCTCACACATCATGATCAATACATGCTGATGTTTTCCTGTCGCCATGGAAACGGTGATGTTTTCCTGTCGCCATGGAAACGGTGATGTCACTGAAGCTTCTGGGAGCTCCAACTGAAAAACAACAACTGATCACACCTGGACCTGGACCTGGACCTGGACCTGAACACACCTGGACCTGATCACACCTGGACCTGGACCTGGACCTGTTCACACCTGGACCTGGACCTGGACCTGGACCTGATCACACCTGGACTTGGACCTGAACACACCTGGACCCGGACCTGGACCTGGACCTGGACCTGAACACACCTGGACCTGATCACACCTGGACCTGAACACACCTGGACCTGGACACACCTGGACCTGATCACACCTGGACCTGATCACACCTGGACCTGGACCTGGACCTGGACCAGGACCATGAGGCCAGCCATCCATCGGTTCCTCTCCAGCCAATCAGGAGCGTCTGTGGCGGGTCATGTGATGCTCAGGGCTCTGATTGGAGCGTTGGGCGGTGCGGTCCTCTTCCTGGGCGTGGTCCTCAGCCTCCCGCTGACCTTTGACCTGCAGCTGGCGGCGGGGTGCGGCTGCGTGGTGGCGTGCGCGGTGGGGGGGGCGGTGTCCCTGTCCTTCAGGTGCTCGGTCCTGCTGATGTTTCCCAGCATGCTCGGCGGCCGGGGGCGGGCCTACCTGCTGCTGCTGCTGCTCACGCTGCTGCAGGCCGGACCGCTCGCCAACATCCAGAGAAACATGGAGGCCGCCGCCGCCTCGCTCAGCTGCAACCTGGACCTGCAGGTCAGTCTGGGTTACACCACCTGACTCTAGGTTACTGACTCCGGGTTACACCACCTGACTCTAGGTTACTGACTCTGGGTTACACCACATGACACTGGGCTACACCACCTGACTCTAGGTTACTGACTCCGGGTTACACCACCTGACTCTGGGTTACACCACCTGACACTGGGCTACACCACCTGACTCTAGGTTACTGACTCTGGGCTACACCACCTGACTCTAGGTTACTGACTCTGGGTTACACCACCTGACTCTGGGTTACTGACTCTAGGTTACACCACCTGACACTGGGCTACACCACCTGACTCTAGGTTACTGACTCCGGGTTACACCACCTGACTCTAGGTTACTGACTCTGGGTTACACCACATGACACTGGGCTACACCACCTGACTCTAGGTTACTGACTCTGGGTTACACCACCTGACTCTAGGTTACTGACTCCGGGCTACACCACCTGACTCTGGGTTACTGACTCTGGGCTACACCACCTGACTCTGGGTTACACCACCTGACTCTGGGTTAATCAAACTGACCCTGGGTTACACCGACTGACTCTGGGTTACACTGACTGACTCTGGGTTACACCACCTGACTCTGGGTTACTGACTCTGGGTTACACCACCTGACTCTGGGTTACACCGACTGACTCTGGGTTACACCACCTGACTCTGGGTTACACCACCTGACTCTGGGTTACTGACTCTGGGCTACACCGACTGACTCTGGGTTACACCACCTGACTCTGGGTTAATCAAACTGACTCTGGGTTACACCACCTGACTCTGGGTTAATCAAACTGACTCTGGGTTACACCACCTGACTCTGGGTTAATCAAACTGACCCTGGGTTACACCGACTGACTCTGGGTTACACTGACTGACTCTGGGTTACACCACCTGACCCTGGGTTACACCGTGTCCTGTGCCAGGTGCAGCACAGCCGGCTGCTGTGGCGGCAGGCCGTGGGCCCGTTCCTGCTCATCTCGCAGCAGCTGACGGAGCAGCAGGCGGAGCTGCAGGCGGAGGCTCGCAGCGTCGACAGGAAGTTCCGGACCATCAGAGACGAGGTCGTGCTTCAGTACGGCTACGACCGCTTTGCCCCGAAACGCGCCGCCGTCGCCGCCGGCAACAGCACGCAGCAGCAGTTCACCGCCAAGACCGTCATGCAGTGCGACGGCGTGGTGGAGCAGGGCGTGAAGCGCTGCGCCGAGTGGTTCGGCCTGAAGTGGGCGGAGTGCATGGAGGCGATCCCCGTGCCCGTCATCAACCACTTCCTGTGCGTCTCCATGAAGTTCCACTTCCTGTGTGATGTCATGAGGGTGATGACGCCGTGGTGCCGGCGGCAGCTTCCTGTGGAGGGAAACTTCGGCCAGCTGTTCGACCGGCTCAACGCGTCGGTGGATCTGCTGTCCCGAGAGTTCAGCAGCGAGGTCGAGGTCAGTCCTTCCTTCCTTCCTTCCTTCCTTCCTACCTAACACCATATCAACTAGTGTGGCATGATCTTACATCCTTCCTTCCTTCCTACCTAACACCATATCAACTAGTTAGGCATGATCTTACATCCTTCCTTCCATCCTTCCTTCCTTCCTTCCTTCCTTCCTTCCTAACACCATATCAACTAGTGTGGCATGATCTTCCTTCCTTCCTTCCTTCCTTCCTTCCTTCCTTCCTTCCTTCCTACCTACCTAACACCATACCAACTAGTTAGGCATGATCTTACATTATAACTTTTATATTAAATAAAGCTAATGGAATACTATTGTTCTAAATATTACATCTCACCAACTCTTCTCTCTCTGAGCCTCGTAGCCTTCAGTGTGAGCAGGAGGAACTAGTTTACTCCTCCTCCTCTCCTCTCCTCCTCCTCTCCTCTCCTCCTCTCCTCTCCTCTCCTCTCCTCTCCTCCTCTCCTCTCCTCCTCTCCTCCTCTCCTCTCCTCCTCTCCTCTCCTCCTCTCCTCCTCTCCTCCTCTCCTCTCCTCTCCTCTCCTCCTGTCCTCCTCTCCTCTCCTCTCCTCTCCTCCTGTCCTCCTCTCCTCTCCTCCTGTCCTCCTCTCCTCTCCTCCTCCTCTCCTCTCCTCCTCTCCTCCTCTCCTCCTCTCCTCTCCTCTCCTCCTCTCCTCTCCTCCTCTCCTCTCCTCTCCTGCTCTCCTCTCCTCTCCTCCTCTCCTCCTCTCCTCCTCTCCTCTCCTCTCCTCCTCTCCTCTTCCTCCTCTCCTCTCCTCTTCCTCTCCCACTAGTTTACTGTTGTGTATTTCTGGTTCTGACGTGTCGTCCTGCAGGTGGAGCAGCAGCAGCAGCAGATGGTGTTGGATCAGAACTTCACGGAGACCGTCAGCGGCTCCTTCGTCCGTGTGTCGGCGGCGGCGCAGCAGCTGCTGGACGTCCTGCAGCTGCTGCGCTGCTTCACCTGCGTCACCGTGTTCACGCAGGCGCTCGGCTACCTGCTGCGCTACAGGAAGGACCTCGGCTTCGACAACGTCTACGTCACCGCCTCCTTCCGGCGGATGGACGCCCGGCGGAGGAGGGCGGGGCGGCGCTGCCTGCTGCCGCTGAGCCCGGCGGACAGGCGGAGGCTGGTGGAGCCGTGCGGTCCGGCCGTCCTGTCCCGCGAGCTGCGCCAGGTGAGCTCGGGTGCGCTGCAGGTGCTGACGGCGTCGCTGCTGAGCGCCGCCCTGCTGGCCGTCGACGTCTGTCTGTTCCGCGTGCTGGACGCCGTCGGCAGGCACGCCTTCACCCGGCTCCGCCTGGACGCGGCTCACCGGGTGGAGGTGAGCGTGGGCGGAGCCTCCATGATGGCTCGCCTGCTCAGGAAGACGGTGGCGGCGTTCAACAGCTCGTCCAGCCTCCACGTGGACAGCGACACCCGTGTGTGCACGCGGCCGCCCTCGCTGCTCCCCGCCGGTGTGTACGTGAGCTGTGCGAGCGTCCTGCTGCTGGCGGCGCTGCTCTGCCTCCTGCAGGTCTACACCAACCGCCTCCGCAGGCTCATCGCCGCCTGCTTCCACCCGGACACGGAGCAGAGGAGAGTCCTGTTCCTCTACACGCTGCAGATGCACAGGAGGCGCACCGCACACAGGAAACGCATCATCGGTCAGAGGTGCGGCCATCTTTGTTGTGGTCGCCGACAGGAAGTGTCCGACTGAGGAAGACGAAGATAAACCTGAACGCTGTCGTCACTTTGTTTTTTATCTGAGAAATAAAATATAACTTGTGATGCTGGAGCTTTGACTTTATTATTATTTACTGTTAACTGTTTTACTTTCACACTGTGACTGAACTGTTAACATATTTAATCTGCAGTTTAAGATCTGATGTTTCTAAATTATTATAGCAGCAAAAATAAAAACAGCCTCAATGAAAACAATAAAGAACAATAAGTAATAAATAATAAGTAATAACATTATAAAGTATGATATAATAGTAACATTATGAACAACAGTAATTTACACTGAACACACGTTTGTTTTAAGTTTTATTTTGAAATAAACCGTCAAGTCGTATTATTTATTTGTTTATTTATTTATTTATGTTATATTTAGTTATTTTGTGAGGGTGTTATGGCCATTTTGATCCACACTCCATACCAGTAGGTGGCGGTAATGCACCAAATCGTTGTTTGCCAACCGCCATTAAACAACAGAAGAAGAAGAAAAAACCGTCAAGTCTTCCATCGCAGCACTGCGCAGGCGCGATGTGGCACCCGGTCGTCATGGAGACGGTTTGTTGTATCTGAAAACGCACCTGAGTGCGAGAAGCCTCAAAACACACCTGAACACACAGAGCGCGAGGAAACGACACGAGCTCAGGTAAGATGGTTAAATAAGCTGCTGTTAGTCTGGAAGCTAGCGTTAGCCTGGAAGCTAACAGTAAAATACATTAGTTTGGATCGGGAGGTTAGTCTGGAGGCTAGCGTTAGCCTGGGAGCTAACGGTAAAACACATTAGTTTGGATGGGGAGGTTAGTCTGGAGGCTAGCGTTAGCCTGGGAGCTAACGGTAAAACACATTAGTTTGGATGGGGAGGTTAGCCTGGAGGCTAGCGTTAGCCGCTGCGTTCAATGACACAACACGATTTAAAAACATTAAAAACAAAGTTAAACGCGTTTTAACGAGCTGCTAACACATAACATTTATTTATAAACATATTTATGACTTCCTAATAATAATAATAATATGAGGAAAGTCAACTACAGTCAGTAACGACTTAAATAATATTTATTTTAAATCTTTAAAAAGTCAAACTGAACTGTCAACAGAATAAAGTTATTGATCTGCAGCAAAGAGTTAATAAATATGAATGAATTAATATAAACATTTAAATAAAATAAAGTCATAACATTTTTCTGCATTTATGAACCAATGAAATTAAAAGTCTGTTTGTAATAAAATAAATAAATGAACCTTATTTAAAGCAGCAGAATATTGATGCTGTTGTTTTTATCCCTTTAGAGCCTCTGTACAGTGTGACATCATCACCCGATGGCGAGCTCACAGCATGATGTCATCGACTTCTCCGCGTTGGAGCGAGAGCTGCGAGCGTCCGTCGCGTCCGAGCGGAAACGCCAACGAGAGAACGAAGCCAAGCTGAGAGCCGTCAGCCAGAGGACGACTTACCAGGAGTTCAGGTACCGTTCAAGCACCTCCGGGTTCTGTTCAAGCACCTCCGGGTTCTGTTTAAGCACCTCCGGGTTCTGTTCAAGCACCTCAAGGTACCGTTCAAGCACCTCCGGGTTCTGTTCAAGCACCTCCGGGTTCTGTTTAAGCACCTCCAGGTTCTGTTTAAGCACCTCCAGGTTCTGTTTAAGCACCTCCAGGTTCTGTTCCAGCACCTCCGGGTTCTGTTCAAGCACCTCCAGGTTCTGTTCCAGCACCTCCAGGTTCTGTTTAAGGACCTCCAGGATGTTCTACAGGAGTCCTCATAGCCTTGAGCGGGGTCCTGGAGTCCCTGAAAGAGTTCCATGATGCTCTAGTTCTCCAAAGCCTCCCATGAGTCCTTGAGGCAGTTCCACATATATATATTATTATTCCAGGAGGTCCTTGAAACCATTCCAGGCCTTGTGTTTTGTCTCTCAGGGATCTGGTGCTGGCGAGTCACCTGACGCCTCTGCAGAGGACCCGAAAAGACGAGTCGCCACGGAAACAGCCCTGGAACCCACTGGTCGCCCCGGCAACCAAAAACACATGACCTCTGACCTCTCATTTTATAAATAAAGTTTTAATTTAAAGTCAAAATGTTTGGTGTTGATTTTTATTTGGTTTAAAGATGTAATGTCTCAGTGTGACCAGCGGGTGGAGCTCTAACAGTGTAATGTCTCAGTGTGACCAGCGGGTGGAGCTCTAACAGTGTAATGTCTCAGTGTGACCAGCGGGTGGAGCTCTAACAGTGTAATGTCTCAGTGTGACCAGCAGGTGGAGCTCTTCAGCTGCTGTTGGATACGTGGAACACTAGAGACCAAACACTTATTAGTGCCGCGGGTTCTAGCTTCTTCCGCCGTTTTTCGGCACGTAACTCGTCCCGCAGCTTTGAGAAAACCCCGACAATATATACATCAAAACGTGCGGCTCGATCGGGGGATGGGGTGCTATGACTTTTGGTGTTGAAATTCCAATTTTTCCCAAAGTTATTCCCAAAAAACCGGGAGATTTCTCCATTGGAAATGAATAGGAATTTTTTGAAAAACCTCCAAAATTTCATCTTTTTTCAGAGTCACCTAGCTCTCTCATACGTTCACGTAGAAACATGATTCAAACTTTCAAACGGAGGAAAACTTGTGTTCTCTCCAAAATACCAAACTATTTTCCATAACATGTAAACTTTTCAAACTATGAGCAGTCAAACGTGGAGTGAAAATCACTTTTTCGTCAAAGTTAGAGTGGAAGCGGCAGTTAGCTAGAGTGTGAGAAGCAGTAAAATATAACCTCAATTTTTATTTTTAACTCGAGCTCACGGCCAAACCGTAAAAAGGAGACAAATAATTTTTTGTCAAAATGTAGACATAGGTGTTGGGACTCATAAAATGTGACGTTGACAGGCGGGGTCTGCACAAAATTTAAACGGGGGGGCCGAGACCGGCAGCAGTACCTGTCTCACTCCCCACTGACTCTAATGTAATCGTCTTCTTTTTTCAGAAAAATCTCACTCTGTGTTCACATTGAGCTTACTCGCTCATTTTAAGGAATATCTGAATAAAATAAACACTGTCAGAATCTGCCGGCTTCTGTGTCTCTCACGGTGTTTTCAGTTTTTGGACACGAGTTACTGTTTTCCCACAGTTTGCAATTGTTCGGGACCTTGTCAGGAGCCAAATTCTTTAGAATTCTTTCCAAGCAGATTCTCAAATCGCCGTAGCAACCGCAGGGCCTTAGCTGCCCTTAGCAACCGTAGGGCCTTAGCTGCCCTTAGCAACCTGTTGCTGGGCAGAAACTGACCTACTGTTTTGTGATTGGTTAATTCTTCCTGTCTATTTTGTCAGTTAACTGAGGTAGCGGTAATACTGCCACAGTAAAAGTTATGTAGTGTTATATGATCAGGGTGACTTTTGAACACTGGAAATAAATCGTGTACTCGTCCCGGCAGCAGCCCCGGGGCACTCAAAATTTCCCTGAAATGTTCTAGTTAATATTTGTAACTCCACTGGGCAGAACTAGCAGGACTGAGCCTTTAATCTCTTTAACTCAGAGTTGATTAATCTGTTATCAGCTGTTCTAAACCTGAACTCAGAGTTTGTTAAACCAGACGGCAGTCAGGACTTCATGTTATCCAGAAAGCAGGGTCCCATCGTTACCATGGAGATGTACCGTGTGCAGACCACAGCCCTGTTTATTGAGTCAGTCCGTTAATATAAAAACACTCTTCACTAACTTTACTGCTGCATGTCATACTGTCCTGTATTCTTTACTGGATGTCCTTTTGACTCCATCATGGATGAGAGTCATACACTTCATTTTGTTCTCAACAATAAAAACATGTCGTCTAGATTATCTGAACGTGAGCAGGATGTGCAGCTCTGCAGCTTCACAAGAAGTCAAGAGAAGAAGCTCATCCAGGGAGCGCATCGCAATGCAGCTGTCAGCTGATACAGCTGGGCGTATGACTTCCTGCATTCACTAACATGTTGCTTAATAAGACTGAGCAGCAGAAACACTGTGTAAGTGTTTTAAGGCTTCTTACAGAGTTTTCAGGGTTTGTCACTCGAAGGGTTTCCTTCATGTGTTTGATAGACATTTAAATGTCATGAATTAATTCTATGTGAATAAATCTAAATCTACATAAAGCACACTCTTACAGTCAAGTAAAAAACAGAAATAAAACAGTACTTCAGTGCACTGTTTTGGCCTCATAACTGTGCTTTCTGGTGGAATGTGCTCTTTGGTATTGTTAAGAAGTTTATTGCTTCTTCTTTGCCTTGATCCATGTTAAGATAAGATGCCAGTTCTGATTATTATGCAGATGATATTAATGATTAGGTGTTGTCTAAGTCTTTGGCACTTATTTTTGAATCGAAGGATGTAAATCCTGAGCCATCCATGATAGATCCCCCATGGAGTCCAGACACTGCTGGTGGCTGATGACTTCCAACTATTCATTGATTCATTTAGAAAGAGACCCAACATTCCCACATGAGCAAGCACTTGGTGACAGTGGCAAGAAAAAACTGCCCTTTACGGGAAGAAACGTCAGGCAGAACCGGGCTGTAGGTGGGCGGTCATCTGCCTTGACCGGTTAAGGTTGAGGGGAGAGAGAGAGAGAGAGAGAAAGGGAGAAAGGGAGAAAGGGATAGAGGAGAGAGAGCACAGAGACAAACAATGTCAATCTGACTCTGCTGAGACTGATCAGCTGATGAAGTTGAAGTGTTGCATTGAGGAATCTGAAGACTGGGTGATGATGGGGAGGAGGTGGATCACACAAAACAGCATCAAGAAAGCACCTGAGCAGAGAGGGAGAACATTTTAATAGACATCTGCAATAGGATAGGCTGACAATGAAGGTGTGTCATTGTGTGACTTGACCAGGTGATGTGAACAGCTGATGTGTCAATTGATGCTCCAGAAATGACAGTAAGGAAATGATGAGCATTGACAGAGATCAGTATGAGCTGTGAGAAGATCAGAATGACTAAAGAATGATTAATAAAACTATGAAGTGAGCAAACAAAGATGGACTTCCTGTCTGAACTTTAGCTAAGCTTCATTAAGCAGGCAAACATTAAAACAGTAGATTATCTGAACCAGTGCAGGACATTGCTCTGCAGCTTTACAAGAAGTCACATGACTTACAGAAACTGAACAGCAGAAACAGGTGGCATATAAAAACCCTGTGCAGCCAGAGGGAGTCTGAACTCAGTCTCAGTCTCTGCTGGGTTTAAATTTTAGTGACACAAAAACAGCTCAGACTCTGCAAACCGGTAAGAAACTTATTTTTATGTTTCACTCATCCAGCTGACATGAGTTTACATGCTGAGGTCTGCACATGATGAACAATGATATGATTTATAATTAGTGGCTGTAGACACACAAGTGATTTTACCTCTTTAAAGCAACATGTGATATCCATGAAACTACATATGCATGTCAGGTAAACTGAATGTATTGCTGTGTTAATAATGCACTTTGGTAACACTGCCTGGAACAGGAAGCACACTTCCTGTGATGTACATGTAAAGGGTGTTGTCTACATTTTCATCACTAAAGACTGCTGCAATAACTCCAACACTCAAGAAACCTGGCGCCGATCCAAATGCCTTGAACAACTTCCGTCCCATCTCTAACTTGCCATTTTTCTCCAAAATACTTGAAAGAACGGTTGCAGCTCAGATCCACACCCATCTGTCTGACAACAACCTTTATGAACAATTTCAGTCAGGCTTCCGTCCCCTCCACAGCACCGAGACAGCCCGTCCCCTCCACAGCACCGAGACAGCCCGTCCCCTCCACGGCACCGAGACAGCCCGTCCCCTCCACGGCACCGAGACAGCCCGTCCCCTCCACGGCACCGAGACAGCCCGTCCCCTCCACAGCACTGAGACAGCCCGTCCCCTCCACAGCACTGAGACAGCCCGTCCCCTCCACAGCACTGAGACAGCCCGTCCCCTCCACAGCACCGAGACAGCCCTAGTGAAAATCACCAATGACCTCCTGATGGCATCTGACTCTGGACTTCTATCCATTCTGGTTCTCCTCGACCTGAGTGCAGCCTTCGACACTGTTTCTCATGAAATCCTCCTGGACAGATTAACCCCCCCCCCAACCCTAACCCTAACCCATCCTCCTGGACAGATTAACCCCCCCCCAACCCTAACCCTAACCCATCCTCCTGGACAGATTAGCCTCCATTGGAATCACTGACATCCCTTTGGCTTGGTTCACATCATATCTCTCTGGCCGCACACAGTTTGTTCAAATCAAAAACCTGAGATCCGGCTCCTCTCCAGTCTCTAGTGGTGTTCCCCAGGGCTCTGTCCTTGGCCCCCCCCCCAGGGCTCTGTCCTTGGCCCCCTCCTGTTCATTATTTATCTTCTGCCTCTTGGTCACATTCTCAGGAAATTTGACATACAATTCCACTGTTACGCTGATGATACCCAACTCTATCTTTCCACTAAGCCTACTTCCACTCTGCCACCCACAGCTCTATCCGACTGCTTACTGGAAATTAAATCATGGCTCTCACTAAATTTTCTTAAACTTAACGGCGAAAAAACTGAGGTCCTCCTCATTGGTACCAGATCAACCTTAGCAACACTCAACACTTTCTCCATGTCCATCGACAATTCCACTGTTCCTCCATCCTCTCAAGTAAACAGCCTGGGTGTCATCCTGGACAGCACACTATCTTTCGAAGCCCACATCAATAACGTTACTCGGTCTGCATACTTCCATCTACGTAACATCTATCGTCTTCGCCCCTCACTTTCACCAACCTGCACCGCTATCCTGGTAAACACCCTGATCACATCTCGTCTGGACTACTATAACTCTCTCCTCTTTGGTCTTCCGCGGAAATCTCTCCACAAACTCCAACTTGTACAGAACGCAGCCGCTCGTATCATAACCAGAACTCCCTTCATTGAACACATCACTCCTGCTCTGCAGCAACTTCACTGGCTCCCTATCAAATCCCGCATTGACTTTAAGATTCTATTCCTCACGTTCAAGATCCTTCACAACCTGGCACCATCACCCCCCCCCCCCCCCAACCCTAAACCCCCCCCCCCCCGACCCTTCCCAACCTGGCACCATCACCCCCCCAACCCTATTTATCTATTTCTTTATTTTCTGTCTTTCATTATTCTTTATCTCTGCACTAAATGTCACCTGATTTGTATTGTTTGATGTACTGTTTTTTGTGTTATATGCCTTGTAAGGTGACCTTGAGTGCTTTGAAAGGCGCCTTTAAATAAAATTATTATTATTATTATTATTATTATTATTATTATTATTATTATTACATTTTAATATGAAGCAACATAAAGTACATTCATGCATATTTACCAGCAGCACAAAGTAGAAACAGGAAGTTTCTGTGTTTTTGCTCATATATCTAACACAATCTGTGTTGTGTAACCCTTCCTGTTCACACCCGAGCCACAGCGCCTCACTCAGCTTCAGTTTGGCTTCAACAAAGTGTAGAAACAACAGAGTAGAACTTCTCCCACACTCAGAGTGGATGTACTGATCAGATGTCAGTTTAAGTGAACAGTGGACAACATATGGGACTGGACCTGTGTGTATACAGGATGTTACTACAGATATAGGGCCCATCTTGAGGTCGCTCTGTCTCTCTCTCTCTCTCTCTCTCTCTCTCTCTCTCTCTGTCTCTGTCTCTGTCTCTCTCTCTCTCTCTCTCTCTCTCTCTCTCTCTCTGTCTCTCTCTCTCTCTCTCTCTGTCTCTCTCTCTCTCTGTCTCTCTCTGTCTCTCTCTCTCTCTGTCTCTCTCTCTCTCTGAGAAATTATTTCTAAAAAGATTTTTGCATATGTTTTATTGAGGCATCTGTTTCATATTTTTGTTACAAAGGTCCTGGCAGTTTTATTCCAGTTCATTTTTTGTTAACAGAGACTGAGAGTCCATTTTATTGATTGTTTTTGGTTGTTTGTTAATTTATTATGTTCTAGTGTTAAATATTCTTTAAAAATAAAAGTTTAATTATCTTTGAAAAGGTGTACCTGCATTATTATACCATTATCATTGTATTAGATGAAAATTATCTCAGAACGACAATATCATTGCTTATCGCAATAATTTCTGAGACAATTTATCGTCCAGCAAAATTTGTTATCGTGACAGGCCTAACTCTTTATCTGCATGAATTCATTAATATTTGTAACTCCACAGGGCAGAACTAGGAGGACTGAGCCTTTAATCTCTTTAACTCAGAGTTGATTAATCTGTTATCACCTCTTCTAAACCTGAACTCAGAGTTTGTTAAACCAGACGGCAGTCAGGACTTCATGTTATCCAGAAAGCAGGGTCCCATCGTTACCATGGAGATGTACCGTGTGCAGACCACAGCCCTGTTTATTGAGTCAGTCCGTTAATATAAAAACACCCTTCACTAACTTTACTGCTGCATCTCATACTGTCCTGTATTCTTTACTGGATGTCCTTTTGACTCCATCATGGATGAGAGTCATACACTTCATTTTGTTCTCAACAATAAAAACATGTCGTCTAGATTATCTGAACGTGAGCAGGATGTGCAGCTCTGCAGCTTCACAAGAAGTCAAGAGAAGAAGCTCATCCAGGGAGCGCATCGCAATGCAGCTGTCAGCTGATACATCTGGGCGTATGACTTCCTGCGTTCACTAACATGTTGCTTAATAAGACTGAGCAGCATAAAGACCTTGTGCATTTAAAGGAAGGAACAGAGTCTGAACTCAGTCTCAGTCTCTGCTGGGTTTAAACTTTACGGACACAAAAACAGCTCAGACTCTGCAAACCGGTAAGAAACTTATTTTTATTTTCACTCATCCAGCTGACATGAGTTTACATGCTGAGGTCTGCACATGATGAACAATGATAGGATTTATTATTTAGTGGCTGTAGACACACAAGTGATTTTACCTCTTTCTTTTTTTAAAGTATTTTTTTGCCTTTAATGTACATGTTAGTAGAGTTAGACAGGAAACAGAGAGGAATGACATGCAGGATAGAACCGCTCGATGCAGGATTCAAAACCGGGGTCGCCTGCATCGAGAACTGTAGCCTCTATACATGGGGCGGGTGCTCTACCCTCTGAGTTATGCTCAACTCATTATTTTACCTCTTTAAAGCAACATGTGATATCCATGAAACTACATATGCATGTCAGGTAAACTGAATGTATTGCTGTGTTAATAATGCACCTTGGTAACACTGCCTGGAACAGGAAGCAAACTTCCTGTGATGTACATGTAAAGGGTGTTGTCTACATTTTAATATGCAGCAACATAAAGTACATTCATGCATATTTCCCAGCAGCACAAAGTAGAAACAGGAAGTTTCTGTGTTTTTGCTCATATATCTAACACAATCTGTGTTGTGTAACCCTTCCTGTTCACACCCGAGCCACAGCGCCTCACTCAGCTTCAGTTTGGCTTCAACAAAGTGTAGAAACAACAGAGTAGAACTTCTCCCACACTCAGAGTGGATGTACTGATCAGAGGTCAGTTTAAGTGAACAGTGGACAACATACATCGTCACACTTTAAACACATGGACCTGTGTGCAGTGGCGGTTTTTGCTATGTGGGCAACCGCCCAGGGCGCAATCTACTAAAAAAGAGAAGCGCGCCCTCAAAAAAAAAAGAAAAAAAAAGTCTGTCCTCAAAAAAAGAGAAGCGCGCCCTAAAAAAAAAAAAAAGAAATCTCCATTTTTCTGGACTAATACGCTCATTTCAACATCAAGTTGGTGCAGTAGGCGATGAGGCGCTCCTACTATCACGTCAACTTGCTGCTGAGAGTCTTGGGGGGGGGGGGGGGGGGGTCAACTAGCGACTGCAGAGGCTCTGAGCAGGTTGTGAGTGAGTCTCACTCTCAGAGGAAATGCAAGGGGGTGGGAGGGGGGGGGGGGTAGACTGACCTGTGATGATTATGATCCCAGGCCACACAACACAAACTGCTGCTTCCAAATAAATAATAATACATTTATAAAATTAGTACAGACCCGTTATAGAGGGGGGGGGAGTGGGGGGTGGGGGGCGTTATAGCTACATGTAAGTTATTGGGTTATGTGAAAATGCAATAAATAAATAAATAACTTTACACCTTCAAGAACTCCCTGATAGCAGGGTTAGGGTTAGTCTGTCAGATTGTTAATTATTAGTATTTTTCATTTATTTATTTTATTTTACTCATTTGTATGATGACGGATGTATGTAATTTACTTTGGTGTTTACTATATTTCGTTTATTTATCTTATTTTTTGTGTGATGGAGGATTTGTGGGGGGGGGGGGCCCAAGAGTCGGTCCGCCCAGGGTGCATAACTAGCCAGGACCGCCTCTGCCTGTGTGTGTATACAGGATGTTACTACAGATATAGGGCCGTGTTGGTCTCTAATGAGGTTGGTCAGGTTCAGTGGTGGCGTGTTGGTCTCTAATGAGGTTGGTCAGGTTCATTGGTGGCGTGTTGGTCTCTAATGAGGTTGGTCAGGTTCATTGGTGGCGTGTTGGTCTCTAATGAGGTTGGTCAGGTTCATTGGGGGCGTGTTGGTCTCTAATGAGGTTGGTCAGGTTCATTGGTGGCGTGTTGGTCTCTAATGAGGTTGGTCAGGTTCATTGGTGGCGTGTTGGTCTCTAATGAGGTTGGTCAGGTTCATTGGTGGCGTGTTGGTCTCTAATGAGGTTGGTCAGGTTCATTGGTGGCGTGTTGGTCTCTAATGAGGTTGGTCAGGTTCATTGGTGGCGTGTTGGTCTCTAATGAGGTTGTTCAGGTTCATTGGTGGCGTGTTGGTCTCTAATGAGGTTGGTCAGGTTCATTGGTGGCGTGTTGGTCTCTAATGAGGTTGGTCAGGTTCATTGGTGGCGTGTTGCTGTTCTGAGACAGAGGAAAGCTACTGACCAAAGAAACAGGTCTAAAGTCACTGGAGCATATTTCTCTGTTATTAAAGGATCATCATCAAGAGTCTAATATGCTCTTGATGATTCCAAAATTAAGCTTTCGAGGTTTAGACTTATTGCAGGGAACTAACCCTAACCCTCAGAGAACTAACCCTAACCCTCAGGGAACTAACCCTAACCCTCAGGGAACTAACCCTAACCCTCAGAGAACTAACCCTAACCCTCAGGGAACTAACCCTAACCCTCAGGGAACTAACCCTAACCCTCAGAGAACTAACCCTAACCCTCAGGGAACTAACCCTAACCCTCAGGGAACTAACCCTAACCCTCAGAGAACTAACCCCAACCCTCAGGGAACTAACCCTAACCCTCAGGGAACTAACCCTAACCCTCAGAGAACTAACCCCAACCCTCAGGGAACTAACCCTAACCCTCAGAGAACTAACCCTAACCCTCAGAGAACTAACCCCAACCCTAACCCTCAGCGAACTAACCCTAACCCTCAGGGAACTAACCCTAACCCTCAGGGAACTAACCCTAACCCTCGCAGGTCTCTGCTCTGCTCTCGGATGTTTTGTGGATCAAAGCTGTCAACCAATAGAAGGCCGGCTAGTATTGACCAATCAGACCTGTGTAGTAATATTTGGTAACAGTTTGTTACACTAGTTAGCATGCACAGAGCAAATTTGAGCACGAGAGCAGAGTTTTGTGAGTTTTGAGAGAAAATATCACAAAATCTGAACATGAAATCAATAAATACTCTCAAATCCATTTAATATGCTCTTGAATTAAGATAGGGAATAAACTCCATAGTTTCCAGGTGAGAGGACACATGAAGAAGAATGAAGGGATTGATGTAGTGCAGACCAAAGTAAGGCTGCTGAGAGTTAATTATGTATGTATGTGTGTATGAAGCTGCTTTTGATGGACAATGTAGCAATGATTTATATATAGTAAATATAGATGTAAGTATTGACATTACATATAATATATATTAGTAAGAAATTGTATGATGTCATGAATTAGTAATTAAATTAGGAGCTAGCAAGCATTGATTTAAGAAGTAGGGGTGTTGACTTCTTCCCTCTCGGATGTGGTTGGCTTCATGTTTTCTGTTTTCAGTGAGAACATTGAGCTTTCATCTTTTACATGTTGTTTTTATTTTGTTTTTTCTTCTTTAACACATTCAAAATAAAATAATCTAATCTAAAACTATAAAGAACTATATATATACTATATTATTTTAGTTAAAGAAAATATAATTTGTACCACAGAAGTGCAATAAAGGTTTCGGCGCTTCATGCTCCCACAATGCAATGCGTCCTTAAAAAATACGGTTAAAATGCCTGTAAATAAAATATTATGGAAAATTGGATTCACATTAACACGGACCATTGTGCCGTATACTTACAGACTTTCTTACAGTGTATTGTTATGAGCTGAATATAATTAAAATATGTCAGTTTAATGGTAAAACAGGTAAAAGGTTGGGAACCTCTGCTCTAATGCTTCCTCTGACTTTCTTCTTTCAGCCTCCTGTTGATCACACTGCTCAAGTTTTCTGCTCTCCATCATGGAGCGTTCTGGAATCATGACCAAAAGAGCTATCACCACCGATGAGCTGGTTGAGCAGATGTTCTCCTGGATTAAGGAGAGCAAGAGCTATGTAGATAAAGTGAGGGAACTGGCCGAGGAGCTGGAGCCATCCATTAGGAAAAAAGTCTGCACTGAACAACAACAAGCTAAAAAAACGTTAGAAGATTTAATAGAAGGGGCAAATGATAAAGACGAGCAGAGCAAAGATATTCTAGAAGAAATCAAAAACCTGTTGAACGAACTGAAGGAAAAGAAAATAAATGATGTGAATGCGAACGAGATGAAGGAGGTGAAGGAGGTGAAGGAGATGAAGGAGATGAAGGAGATGGAGGAGGAGAAGACGAATGAAGTGGACCAACGTGTCATGTATGAAGTTCTGAGAGCCATGGTGAAACGAAGTGGACCAGAGATGAACCCTGAACTAACCCAAAGCCTTGACAAATTCATTGATGAATACCTGAAGGGTTTTTTTTCTGGTGGTTTGACAGACAGTTTCGACAAAAGCCTTCTTACGTCACTCAGTGTTATTTTAGTATTCTTTGGATTGATATTTAGTGGGACAAAATCCAAACTTCTGTTTGCTGAAGGACTTGATCAACTCAAACAAGCAGCGCCATCGGCTGGATTTAAAGCATGTCTTAAAGGAGGCGGCGGCTTGGTAAGATTCTGTAACTGAACATATAACACAGACTATCATACACAGTTAACATGTCAAAATGTTATTAATGGATCAATAATCACTGATTTAATGATTTTATTAATGATATTATTGATAAATGTTCTTTGTCTGATAATACTGAAAATTAATGTATTGATCTCTTCTCATTGATCATCAGGTTGTGGGAGGAGCTGTTGGAATAGTGTATTCACTTCCAGATGGAATTTACAACCAGACAGACCTGATGAAGAAGGATTATGTGACTGGAGCCAGAATATCACTGAGAATCACAGCTGATGGAATTGAAGAGATAACCGAGACAGTGAGCAAGCTGCTTCATGACATTGAGTATGTTTTCTGTGAAATACGTTAAAGTCAAAAATAATGAGTCATAATGAGTAAATATCAGCACTAACACATTAGTGAAATAACAAAAACTAATTTAAACAATTGTTTAAAAGTAAAACCTCGAACACATACAGTCCACAGTAAACTAATTATCAAAATTACTGAACCTAAATCCAACACTACTCATATAAAGAGTTAATATAACTGTAAACAGAAGGAAACTATGGATGAAGCCGTTTAGTGGACTTTAAAGCACAGGAGTGATTGTTCAGGTTTGAAAGGTGTCAGTAAAAAGAACAGCTGTTTGTATTCATGTCAGAAAGGTGTGCAGTATAATCCTCTTCAGTGTAGAAGCCATAATACTGTCTACCTGTCTCCATCCATGATGAACTGTTTGGAACATACTGATCATGCAGATGACTGCAGGGTTGAAGCAGGTTATTTCATAGCAGCTTGAAGCCAAATCATCATGAAACAGAGACATTAGAAGCAGAGAACAGCACCTTCATTAAAAGCAGGTTTATATTTTAAAATGCTTTGAATCCCAAACACACAGCAACTACTCAGCAGCACACTGAGAACGCCTTAGAAACTTCTTCTACCAGGTTCACACTGATCCATATCACTGTTCACATCACATGAAGAGCATGTCACTATAGTTTCTGTTGGTGCTGCTGATGCTGCCAGGGGAAACTGACTGTAACACTGTCTAATGTACATATAATAAAATCACTGTCATGTACTCTCAGTTTAGGCCAATCAGAAGAAATAGATACGCTCAAGGAGGATTGATGGAACAGGACAAAAATTGCTTTATTGGCAACAGTGCCACCTTTAAAGCTGCAGTTGGTAACTTTGAGGACTTAGCATCAAATTTGAAGAAGTACAACTGTCAGATTAATTGAGCAGCCTGAGTGTGAATATTGACTTAATCCAGACGTGACTTTCCTTTTGGACTCTTTTGAATTTTCTTTCCTGTTTTATTTATTTGGGCCCATATTTCATAACTCATAATGTGGAGTGTTGTGTTGTTGAGTTATTCAGTGTAATTTTTGGAGTTGTTGATAACTTCTGATATAAGAAAGGAATTCAGACATATCTGAAATATTTTGTGGTTTGCACTCAAAGCTGCAGTCAGTAAGTCTTATAAAAGTAACTTTTTGTCATAGGGGGGCGCCGATGCAGACCAGAGCGAGTTGATAACTTCCTGTAAAGTTGTTAAAATTAATTAATCAATTTTGTTGGAGTTATCAGTTTGGAGGGCTTCCACAGAATGAAGAGGGATTTTTCTTGCCAAACCTGACCGTGTGAATATTGATTTTTGTTGAGTGAAAACTGCGACTAGTGATGCCGCCCACGGCTAATTACCATAGACTGTATATAATTACGTGCTTATTTTATTGAATATGTCTCCACTGTGTGTAGTTATGTTTCTGTGATAGTGTTTAAAAACAACCGGAGACAGATGAACATGTGCGTGAGGTAGAAAACTTATTTTATTGTGTATTTCTTAATTGTGTTAGCTTATGCTACACAGCTAAGCAGCTGCTTTAGACTGGTTGTTGAGTTAAAATATAATATACAGTCTATGGTTAAAACACGCAGCTGAGTCGGGTTTACAGAAGAGAAGTCATTTCATTTTATTGGGTAAAAACATGATTGAAAGTCATTAATTTCATAATTTGTGTACATTAAGCTGTGATGAGTTAAAACCATTTAAAATGTACATAATTATGTTGGCTGTTAAAGTTAATGTATATTATGTATATGAGACTTTATCACTGAATAATTAATGTTCATTGATTTAAGATAAAAAGAGAGTTGTAGATAGATAAATAAATAAATACATGAAGAAGAGAGATTAACGAGATGCTGCTGCTTTATGCAGGCTGGTTTATGTGTGAGTGGAGACCGCTCACATCAGACACAATCCTGGCTCTGATTGGTTCAGTAGGAGGAGTAGGCGGGGCTAAATGAGCCTGTCTTTACATAGTGACAGGCTTACCAAATATGACAAAATTAACAAGAGATCAGCATTCAGCATTTAAAAACACACATAACTAAACCCAAACTCACCTTTTACTTTTGATTTTGTTTGTCTTTGCAACAGTTCTAGCATTGTAAAGCTGTAAAAATTGGGGATTACACTGCGTGTGTAATTAATGGGTGTTACATGACTAACAGAGGAAAGCTTTGTGTTGTCATGGCAACCAGACAGCCAGTATCATCCATGCTGCTTTGGGCGCCATTGTTTCTTTATATTGAGACGTTGAGACGTGATTGGTCAGATACTAACATGCAGTCATGTCTCTGACTTTATAACAATAATGTTTTATTCACTTCACAATTATTCTACTTCAATGTAATTTCAAAGTAAATGTAGTTGGCTTTGGTCTTTTAACATTGTTTCCACCTGTTGGTGTTAATTCATACTAAATGTATTTTCACTATTGTTATTCACAGGACAATTCTTACTAACAGGGTTATAGATCAACTAAACGAAACCACAGGCAAGAGGATACTAGAACAAAGCGACGTCAGTGGAACAATAAGGGTGGGACTGCTGAATGTTTGTTCACTGAATAAAACACTTAAGGGTAAGAACACAGAAGACAAGAGATGGATACCAGAAGAAGTCAAAAAGCTCATAGAACAAAACAACCTGGATGTCTTTCTCACAACTGAGACGTGGTTAAAAAAGGAAGGCGGAGATAATGTTCTCGAGGAAGCTTCACCATTACATTACAAATTCTTTCATTCAGTTCGACAAACTTTCAATGACAAGGGAGGAGTAGAAAGGGGAGGAGGGGTAGCAATTCAGTATAAAGAGGGTCGAAATGATCTAAATGGTAAAAGAAAAATAGCAAAAAACAGCAACCCAAAAACCTTTGAATATGTTGCTGCAGAGATGAAGCGTGCTGAGTGGAAACAACCGGTCCTGTTCATCAATGTGTATCGCAGTCAACGTCCACGTCCAGGTTCAAGTTCAGGTTTAACAAAGGTTGAGCTAGAGGCCTTCCTGAAAGAGTTTAAAGGGCTCTTAAAGGAACTTTCTGTAGGTTACAACAGCATCATCATCATCACTGGAGACTTTAATATCCATGTTGACGCTGTTAGAGAGCCAACTAGGATGTTTGAGGAGTTTTTGGATGATAATATTCTTACTCAGCATGTAAGGGGGCCGACACACAAGGATGGTCACACTCTGGATCTGGTCATCACCAGGAACGTTAGAATCTCTGATCTCATTGTCTCCAATGACGATATATCAGATCATTACTCTGTATATTTCAATGCGAGGCCAGGTGGACCCACAGAAAGAGAAGAATAGAAAGTGTTATAGAAGCTGCAGACTCCACTTTATAATTGGATCTAATGGTTTTGTATTAATTAATTTACACTCATGAACAAACAGTTGAAAATGTTAAAGTCATATTTCTTAATGTGGCTGTGATCATTGCAATGAATGAAGTGACTGAAAGCTGCAGTTTGAATGAGCAAAAAGACAACAGGACATCTTTATTCCTCCAACTGAGTAAAAACAGGAAGAGATTTATTTAAAGGAGAAAGAAGAAAAGGAAAACCTGAAATAGTTGATCAATCACCAAATTCATACAAGTCAAGAATTAAATGTACAGATTAGATATGCAGCTTCAAATGCTCTGAAATCATAGTTTAATAAAGACAAATAATACAGCTTCATTACACTACTTTATAGTTTAAACTACTTTTACATTTTAGTGTAAATAAATTTAACATACATTTAATTATGTTGTTTAATTCAGTTGTTTATAGTTGATTACAGTTAGCATAAGAACATTACAGTTATAGTTTCATTTCCATATATATTAATACATTTACTTGTGTTTCATGGATATTCATTGCAGTTACATTATTAATGTTGTAGTTGCATTAGAAGTCCACAGGGTGGCGGTAGAATGAGTTTTCTCCAGCAGCTAAGCAGAAGACAAAGGCTCTGTTAGAAACCTCCTCCTCTACTAACTCTGAGGTTGAATGTGTGTGTAGTGATTTAGAGTATGTGAGAAGTTCCTCACACTCACATTACCCAAGATGCAACGCTACTACTCACACTCACATTACCCAAGATGCAACGCTACTACTCACACTCACATTACCCAAGATGCAACGCTACTACTCACACTCACATTACCCAAGATGCAACACAGCTTCAGAAAAAAACCCAAAATACAAACGTCACAGATCAGCTACAGCGAGGGTATGTTCACTTCTTGTTTTCAAAATAAAAGCACCAATTCTATCATTATGGTTTTCTTGATAATAAAAGGCGACGTGTTTTATTTTGTGAAAATGACAGGAAGTGCGTTACTCGCTACGGCTAATTTGAGCGGCTCCAAATTTGCAGGAACAAAACTTTAAATCAATCAATCTTTATTTATAAAGCTCCAAATCACAACAGAGTCATGTGAAGGCTCTTTCCACATAGAGCCCTAACCCTCAGAACCAGACTCAGAGTGGGAGAACATCTTTTAACAGGAAGAACCCTCAGAACCAGACTCAGAGTGGGAGAACATCTTTTAACAGGAAGAACCCTCAGAACCAGACTCAGAGTGGGAGAACATCTTTTAACAGGAAGAACCCTCAGAACCAGACTCAGAGTGGGAGAACATCTTTTAACAGGAAGAACCCTCAGAACCAGACTCAGAGTGGGAGAACATCTTTTAACAGGAAGAACCCTCAGAACCAGACTCAGAGTGGGAGAACATCTTTTAACAGGAAGAACCCTCAGAACCAGACTCAGAGTGGGAGAACATCTTTTAACAGGAAGAACCCTCAGAACCAGACTCAGAGTGGGAGAACATCTTTTAACAGGAAGAACCCTCAGAACCAGAGATGTCGTATGTAGTATAGAACAAAGTCAGAGAAGGTGGGAGGGCAGTACGAGATATTACACCACAGAAGAAGAAATCAGAGTCAGCATCTACATTGAGCTACTGAGAGGAAAAAGTTATTTTAAGTTGATAAAGTTCTGTATCGCTGTTGTCCACAACGGTTGGTTGCCGTTGGAAGAAGGGAGGATTAATATCTTAAGTTGTTTAATTCTCCGGTGAGTGTCATTTTATTTTTTTTAGCGCTAGCTTATGCTAACTAAACATGTGTTACTTATATTTGTACATGCAGCATGTTGTTGTTACATGCACATTAGTATTCCACTATTATTCCAAATATGACAGTATTGATGTGAACAGCATTTTGTGTCATCTAATCTAAATGAGGCTTTATTGTGAAAGCAGCGTTTAGTGATTCAGCTTTTAGGAGTTTTCTTTGGACATGAATAAAACACATTCAGAGTCAGAGTCTGTACAGCTGCATGTAAACAGGAATATTAGTGGAGGATTCATTTTATTAGCGTGTAAACAGCTCATAGGAACAGGATGTGTGTTGGAATAAGGGCACCAACAGGAGTGTTTAGTGCATGTAAACGTGGTCACTGGAAACACTGATGAATGAAAGTGATGTTTTCTGTGATGTAGCGCTCAGTTAATATTAATGTTGTTGAATGTGTAAACCAGAATAATATTTGATGTTTGTTTCTGTGTGAATTCTGAGATTTGATGGATGCTGTTCACACAGAACTGAGTCACTGCTGTTTAAGTTTTCAGTCACTGTGATCATTTCTTTCCTCACTTTCAGTTTCCTGTCAAACTTTCTGCCATGTACACAGAATTCCTCAGTGTCTGTTTTTACATCCACGATCCTCTCAGACACACATGTTTGGAAAAAAGTTGTCTTTCTTTTACAGTTTATAGTCAAAAACCTTTTTTGTTCTTTCATTAACATGTTTTACTTTATTTGAACCTTTGAAATGTCACGTGTGCAGTTGTCTAAATGAAACTACAGATGATATAAAGTCATAGCTTATGTAGTGTAACATTTAGGTGATAATTACTAATAATGAACAATGTTGTATCTGTTAAACTTGATTGTTGACCATCGTATGCTAAAGATGATCAAATCTGAAGGCATCGTGTTAAATGAAGAAGTATACTGTATGTGATTCTGCAACTACTAAGTGAATAAGTATGAAAATCACAATATATGTGATTAAATATAGTCTGCATTATAATCATTATAATCATTATAATCATTATAATCATTATAATCATTATTATCATTATTATCATTATTATTGAAAATGAATGCAGTAAGAACAAGTAACAGGTCAAGATTGAACTTGAAATGAACTGTGTCAGATCTGCTGAGCAAAGCAGCAGCTGTGTAGGAAAAAAACAAAAACTCAGGGCCGAGGATGACGAACACCGAGAGGCCTCCTAGAGACCCGATGGACCTGCATCTCAAGATTCAGTGCCCGGGGGGTGAGATCATGTGTTTTGGAAGAAAGCTGATTGGTTAAACGTACACCAAACATGGGGAGGGGTTGAATCTTTTTGCAAGGGTCAGCAATATTGAGAGTATAAAAACACCCCCCAAAGTTTTATCTCTGTGTGTCATGCATAGATTCAGTCTGTGTGTTGTTCCCTAACCCTAACCCAATAAAACTCTGACTGCATTCAGCTGGACGTCTCCTGGTGATCCCTGATTTTGATTTTTATAACAACGAGAGACTTAGTAATATTTTGATACCACACTTACACATGCATGAATATGTGACAGAGTGATTTCAATAAAGATTATTGATATTGAACATGATTATCAATTCAGTTTATTTATAGAGCACATTTAAAACCAACAGACAGTGACCAAAGAGCTTTACAGAGGGATAAAATGTGATTGATGGTTACAATCCAACAGAACCACAGGACCAAAGGTACAAACACAGTCACTAATAAGACAGAACATCAGATACAATTACAACACAAACAGCAGAGCACACACAGCAAGTCAACACAAGCCAACACAAAGCAGGCTGTGTTCAGGCTCCACTTCATGAAGTAATAATCACCTCCAACAGTAGATGGCAGCAGAGGGAACCAAGAGAACAGGACGGAGAAAGAGCTGAAACTTTGGAGCTTGGGGAGCGTGGGGTCGGCCTCTTACCTACGGTGTGCTTCCACACTCTTTTGTCTTTAGCAGGTATCGGCACCGACCCCCTGAAGTGTGAAATTAAGAGGTCTAGACAACATAATTTAAAATACACAAGGGTTTGAATGAGTGTCTCAGGTAGTAGAAATGTAAAGGAATTTAAAAGTCTGATATCTTGGTGAGAAGGTGGGAGGTTGGGTATTTTACAAAGGAGTTGAAATTACTATTACAATGGTTACAATCCAACAGAACCACAGGACCAAAGGTACAAACACAGTCACTAATAAGACAGAACATCAGATACAATTACAACACAAACAGCAGAGCACACACAGCAAGTCAACACAAGCCAACACAAAGCAGACTGTGTTCAGGCTCCACTTCATGAAGGTAGAAGAGACGAGTCATCAGTAGCAGAATATTCCATAACTACACTAATCACTAATCACCTGGACTCTCAGCAGCTGCAGCTCATCAGTAATCACCTGGACTCTCAGCTGCAGCTCATCAGTAATCACCTGGACTCTCAGCTGCAGCTCATCAGTAATCACCTGGACTCTCAGCAGCAGCTCATCACTAATCACCTGGACTCTCAGCTGCAGCTCATCAGTAATCACCTGGACTCTCAGCTGCAGCTCATCAGTATCTCTCCAGTATATAAACTCCTGTTGTCCTCTCACTCTTTGCCAGATGGACATTTGCCTATTCCTGTCTGCCTGTTCCCGTCTGCCTGTTCCTGTTTTAAAACTCGTCTTAAAACCCATTTTTATTCCAGCATGAGACTCTGCTCCTGTTTTACTGTTTTATGGTTTGTTTGTTTGTTTGTTTGTTATAATTATTGTTTTATTGTTTTTAATTTGTTTTAAAAACAATAAACAATTATCTTAGTATTTATTTCCTGTTAATTGTTTTTACGTTTCCTGTGTTGTATTTATGTATTTATGTACAGCACTTTGTTTCAGCTGTGGTTGTTTTAAAGTGCTTTATAAATAAAGTTGAGTTGAGTTTACATTTTAACTTGTGCAAACTGAACTAAGTGTAAGCTAGTCTAAGTGTAATGTCTCAGTTTGGCCAGCAGGTGGAGCTGCAGACTCACTAACACACTGATGCTGTTCATCATTTTTAATGTCAGGAAGCAGAGCAGGTTCACTCAGAGAGGAGGAGACACAGGCAGGAGGTCTCACTCGGACTTTATTTATCAAACCCAAAACACCCAAAACACCCAAAACACCTCAGACTGAAGTCCTTTAAATGAGTCCTGAAGTGTCCAAGGCTCAGTCAAATGTCTCATCACTGTTTGAGTCCTTCAGGGTTTTCCAGGTTTATCAAAGACTTCCAGGACTTTGGTCGAAGGGTCCTTGAAATAATGTCCTGGTGTTTTCTTGTGAAATGTGTTTTTTTAAAGATCCTGCAGGTCCTTGAATATAAAAAGGAAAGTTTCAGGACTATTAGAGACACTCCAGGTTCCTTGAAAGGATTCCAGGACTTCTCAAAGTGTTTTAAGGTTTCTTGCAGAGTTTTCAGGGTTTGTCACTCGAAGGGTTTCCAGCAGTTTTCAGGTTTCCTTGAATTGGGTGCTGGCATCCTTCCAGAGTTTCCCCTGGTCGGGATCCCAGGATGCTTTAACTCCTGGGGTCCTTCGAGACATCCGAGGAGTCCTTGAAACGTTTCCAGCTGGCGTTCAGAGAGGAGCTGACAGGAAGTTTGTGACAGAGTGTTGAGAGTGAGACATCGCCTGCAGCACAGAGGATCTTTGGCAGCAAGTGTGAGAGGAATCAAACCAGCAACCCCGAGACGGACATCAGAGCTTCTTCTTCTCTCCTCAGTGATTCTCTGCAGTCTGCGGTGAGTTTCAACTTTAACTTTAAATCAAGAGTTCAGAGTTCAGGCTGCAGATAAACTTCAACTCATTTCATCTGTTTATTTCTTATTACTGCAGAACTGTGAGAACCAAGTACTAATACTTTAAAGTACTAATACTTTAAAATGTGAGAACCAAGTACTAATACTTTAAAGTACTAATACTTCATCGTCTTCTATCAGGTGGAGAAATTAACATGCTGAGTTCATCACTGCAACGGCTGCTGGTTAATAATAATAATTAAAGCTGCAGCGATGAACTGGGCCCCCCCCCCCATGCATGTTTACAGATACAATAGTATAGTAATAAGTATTACAGTATAAGTATTAGAGTATAAAAGTATTACAGTATATAAGTATTAGAGTATAAAAGTACTTCTATGTGTTTCAGAGATGAAGGATCAAAACTTTTCAGACGACGTCTTAAAGATTCTTCAGGAAGCTCCGAACGCTCAAAAAGCTCTGAAAGGAAACTATGAAAACCTGCTGAAGGTGTCCGAGTACTGCTATAAAAACTACATAGAGGTACTTATACTGCATACAGTACTACATACTGCTATAAAAACTACATACAGGTACTTATACTGCATACAGTACTACATACAGATATAAAAACTACATACAGGTACTTATACTGCATACAGTACTACATACAGTACTACATACTGATATAAAAACTACATACAGGAACTTATACTGCATACAGTACTACATACTGCTATAAAAACTACATAGAGGTACTTATACTGCATAAAGTACTACATACTGATATAAAAACTACATACAGGTACTTATACTGCATACAGTACTACATACAGTACTACATACTGCTATAAAAACTACATACAGGTACTTATACTGCATACAGTACTACATACAGTACTACATACTGCTATAAAAACTTAATAGAAGTACTTATACTGCATACAGTACTACATACTGATATAAAAACTACATACAGGTACTTATACTGCATACAGTACTACATACTGCTATAAAAACTACATACACATACTTATACTGCATACAGTACTACATACAGGTACAGTGTAGTTGATGCTAAGCTAAGCTAACTACATACAGGTACAGTGTAGTTGATGCTAAGCTAAGCTAACTACATACAGGTACAGTGTAATTGAAGCTAAGCTAAGCTAACTACATACAGGTACAGTGTAATTGATGCTAAGCTAACTACATACAGGTACAGTGTAATTGATGCTAAGCTAAGCTAAGCTAACTACATACAGATACAGTGTAGTTGATGCTAAGCTAACTACATACTGGTACAGTGTAATTGATGCTAAGCTAAGCTAAGCTAACTACACACAGGTACAGTGTAGTTGATGCTAAGCTAAGCTAACTACATACAGGTACAGTGTAATTGATGCTAAGCTAACGTTGTCAGTCAGGTGATGGCAGCATGAAGGCGCTGGAGGAGACGAAGAACTTCACCACCCAATCACTGGCCAGCGTTGCGTACCAGATCAGCACGCTGGCCAGTAGCGTGCTGAGCCTGCTGGACGCACAGACCAATCAGCTGCGCCACATGGAGTCCTCCATCAACCTGATTGGACAGGTGAGACTTTATTCCTCCTCTCTGTTCTACTACAGGAATACTACTACTTTATTCCTCCTCTCTGTTCTACTGCAGGAATACTACTACTTTATTCCTCCTCTCTGTTCTACAGAAATACTACTACTTTATTCCTCCTCTCTGTTCTACTGCAGGAATACTACTACTTTATTCCTCCTCTCTGTTCTACTGCAGGAATACTACTACTTTATTCCTCCTCTCTGTTCTACAGGAATACTACTACTTTATTCCTCCTCTCTGTTCTACTGCAGGAATACTACTACTTTATTCCTCCTCTCTGTTCTACTGCAGGAATACTACTACTTTATTCCTCCTCTCTGTTCTACAGGAATACTACTACTTTATTCCTCCTCTCTGTTCTACTGCAGGAATACTACTACTTTATTCCTCCTCTCTGTTCTACTGCAGGAATACTACTACTTTATTCCTCCTCTCTGTTCTACTGCAGGAATACTACTACTTTATTCCTCCTCTCTGTTCTACTGCAGGAATACTACTACTTTATTCCTCCTCTCTGTTCTACTGCAGGAATACTACTACTTTATTCCTCCTCTCTGTTCTACTGCAGGAATACTACTACTTTATTCCTCCTCTCTGTTCTACTACAGGAATACTACTACTTTATTCCTCCTCTCTGTTCTACTACAGGAATACTACTACTTTATTCCTCCTCTCTGTTCTACTGCAGGAATACTACTACTTTATTCCTCCTCTCTGTTCTACAGGAATACTACTACTTTATTCCTCCTCTCTGTTCTACAGGAATACTACTACTTTATTCCTCCTCTCTGTTCTACTGCAGGAATACTACTACTTTATTCCTCCTCTCTGTTCTACTGCAGGAATACTACTACTTTATTCCTCCTCTCTGTTCTACTGCAGGAATACTACTACTTTATTCCTCCTCTCTGTTCTACTGCAGGAATACTACTACTTTATTCCTCCTCTCTGTTCTACTGCAGGAATACTACTACTTTATTCCTCCTCTCTGTTCTACTGCAGGAATACTACTACTTTATTCCTCCTCTCTGTTCTACAGGAATACTACTACTTTATTCCTCCTCTCTGTTCTACTGCAGGAATACTACTACTTTATTCCTCCTCTCTGTTCTACATGAATACTACTACTTTATTCCTCCTCTCTGTTCTACAGGAATACTACTACTTTATTCCTCCTCACTGTTCTACAGGAATACTACTACTTTATTCCTCCTCTCTGTTCTACTGCAGGAATACTACTACTTTATTCCTCCTCTCTGTTCTACTGCAGGAATACTACTACTTTATTCCTCCTCTCTGTTCTACTACAGGAATACTACTACTTTATTCCTCCTCTCTGTTCTACTGCAGGAATACTACTACTTTATTCCTCCTCTCTGTTCTACAGGAATACTACTACTTTATTCCTCCTCTCTGTTCTACTGCAGGAATACTACTACTTTATTCCTCCTCTCTGTTCTACTGCAGGAACACTACTACTTTATTCCTCCTCTCTGTTCTACTGCAGGAATACTACTACTTTATTCCTCCTCTCTGTTCTACTGCAGGAATACTACTACTTTATTCCTCCTCTCTGTTCTACAGGAATACTACTACTTTATTCCTCCTCTCTGTTCTACTGCAGGAATACTACTACTTTATTCCTCCTCTCTGTTCTACTACAGGAATACTACTACTTTATTCCTCCTCTCTGTTCTACTACAGGAATACTACTACTTTATTCCTCCTCTCTGTTCTACTGCAGGAATACTACTACTTTATTCCTCCTCTCTGTTCTACTGCAGGAATACTACTACTTTATTCCTCCTCTCTGTTCTACTGCAGGAATACTACTACTTTATTCCTCCTCTCTGTTCTACTGCAGGAATACTACTACTTTATTCCTCCTCTCTGTTCTACAGGAATACTACTACTTTATTCCTCCTCTCTGTTCTACTACAGGAATACTACTACTTTATTCCTCCTCTCTGTTCTACTGCAGGAATACTACTACTTTATTCCTCCTCTCTGTTCTACTGCAGGAATACTACTACTTTATTCCTCCTCTCTGTTCTACTACAGGAATACTACTACTTTATTCCTCCTCTCTGTTCTACTGCAGGAATACTACTACTTTATTCCTCCTCTCTGTTCTACTGCAGGAATACTACTACTTTATTCCTCCTCTCTGTTCTACAGGAATACTACTACTTTATTCCTCCTCTCTGTTCTACTGCAGGAATACTACTACTTTATTCCTCCTCTCTGTTCTACTGCAGGAATACTACTACTCTATTCCTCCTCTCTGTTCTACTGCAGGAATACTACTACTTTATTCCTCCTCTCTGTTCTACAGGAATACTACTACTTTATTCCTCCTCTCTGTTCTACTGCAGGAATACTACTACTTTATTCCTCCTCTCTGTTCTACAGGAATACTACTACTTTATTCCTCCTCTCTGTTCTACAGGAATACTACTACTTTATTCCTCCTCTCTGTTCTACTACAGGAATACTACTACTTTATTCCTCCTCTCTGTTCTACTGCAGGAATACTACTACTTTATTCCTCCTCTCTGTTCTACTACAGGAATACTACTACTTTATTCCTCCTCTCTGTTCTACTACAGGAATACTACTACTTTATTCCTCCTCTCTGTTCTACAGGAATACTACTACTTTATTCCTCCTCTCTGTTCTACTGCAGGAATACTACTACTTTATTCCTCCTCTCTGTTCTACTGCAGGAATACTACTACTTTATTCCTCCTCTCTGTTCTACTGCAGGAATACTACTACTTTATTCCTCCTCTCTGTTCTACTGCAGGAATACTACTACTTTATTCCTCCTCTCTGTTCTACTGCAGGAATACTACTACTTTATTCCTCCTCTCTGTTCTACTGCAGGAATACTACTACTTTATTCCTCCTCTCTGTTCTACTGCAGGAATACTACTACTTTATTCCTCCTCTCTGTTCTACTGCAGGAATACTACTACTTTATTCCTCCTCTCTGTTCTACTGCAGGAATACTACTACTTTATTCCTCCTCTCTGTTCTACTACAGGAATACTACTACTCTATTCGTCCTCTCTGTTCTACTACAGGAATACTACTACTTTATTCCTCCTCTCTGTTCTACTGCAGGAATACTACTACTTTATTCCTCCTCTCTGTTCTACTACAGGAATACTACTACTTTATTCCTCCTCTCTGTTCTACTGCAGGAATACTACTACTTTATTCCTCCTCTCTGTTCTACTACAGGAATACTACTACTTTATTCCTCCTCTCTGTTCTACTGCAGGAATACTACTACTTTATTCCTCCTCTCTGTTCTACTGGAGGAATATAAATGTATAATCTCTGACTGTCTCTCTGGCTCTCAGACGTTTGAGATGCACAAGGAGAAGGTTTCTCGGAGAGAGATCGGCGTTTTCACGGCGGTGAGACGAGTCCCACGCAACCATAAGATCATCCCCCCCTCCCAGCCGGCAG
>NC_070595.1:31186737-31191737 GCF_027409825.1 Scomber japonicus
GTAATACTACATCACTCATTGTTGTGAAGTCAGAGACTTTTCTTCTTCGTCTTCTCTCAGCTCCAGTTTTGGGACCCCTGTGGCCCCCCCATCCATCCCCTCCACCTGGCAGGCTCCACCTGAGTGTGACATCATCAACCCCCTGCAGGACGAAGCCCCGCCCCCTCCTCCTCCTCCTGCCCTGATGGACATCATGGCCCCGCCCCCTCCTCCTGACCTATCTGGGGGTATTGTGCCCCCGCCCCCTCCCCCTCCCCCTCCCCCACCAGAGGCTTCGCCCACTGACCCGCTGCCCCCCCCGCTCCTCGAGACAGGTTAATTGGTTAACTGATTAATTACACCTGATTAATTACACCTGAGTGACATCATGATGACATCACCTCTCCTCTGTCTCCTCAGTGGTGGAGGAGAACGTCCTCCCTCCTCCCCCCCCTCCTCCCTCTGATGATGACGGCTTCCCTCCGCCGACCAATGACGGCTCAGAGCTGCCGGCCCCGCCCCCCCCTCCCCCCCAGGAAGTAGACGGTACCGAAACCTTCTTCTTCTTCTTCTTTGGTGTCAAACGTGTTCCTCTCAGCTTCTTCTTCTGTGGTGTTTCTCTTCAGTGACCGTCTCCTCCCGGAGGAGCCGCCGCCGCCGCTCGCCCCCCCCTGCTCGCTCTCACTCTCTGAGGGTCCGCTCTGGCCCCGCCTCCCGCTGCCGCTACACGCGCTCACTCTTCCTGCCCGCTGTCCAATCACGTAAGCCGATGCAGGGCGCTGCTGTCCAATAGAAACAGAAGAGCAGTTGTAAGGGTCTGTAAGAGGAAACAGAGAGTTTGTTAGAGGTTCTTGAGGAGGTTCTAATAGGTTCTAATGATCCTTTAATGTATTAAGGATGTTCCATAAGTCCTTGAGTGTGTTCTTAGGTTCCTTTACTGAGTTCCAGGGGTCCTTGGGGAGGTTCTTGGGTGGGCGTCTGTGGGCAGGAGGTAGAGCGGTCGTCCTCCAATTGGAAGATTGGTGGTTCGATTCCCGGCTCCTCCAGTCCACATGTCGATGTGTCCTTGGGCAAGACACTTAACCCCAAATTGCTCCCGTTGCTGTGCCAACGGTGTGTGAGTGTGAATGAATGGTTAGATCCCTCTGATGAGCAGGTTGGCACCCTGCGTGGTAGCCCCTGCCATCAGTGTATGAATGTGTGTGAAAGGGTGAATGATTGTCATGTAAAGCGCTTTGAGTGGTCGCACAGACTAGAAAGGCGCTATATAAGTACAGTCCATTTACCATTTACCATTTTCCACAGTTCCTTGTAACGTTCTAAAGGTCCTTGAGAAAGTTCTAGTAGTCTTTGTTTAGAGTCCTTCAGGACGATGGCAGGTTCTTGGGGAGGTTCCAGGAGAACCGGACCAGAACCAACCCTGTTCTATCAGTCAGTGTGGGAGGATCCAGGAGAACCTTTAGGGTTCTATCAGTCAGTGTGGGAGGATCCAGGAGAACCTTTAGGGTTCTATCAGTCAGTGTGGGAGGATCCAGGAGAACCTTTAGGGTTCTATCAGTCAGTGTGGGAGGATCCAGGAGAACCTTTAGGGTTCTATGAGGTTCCACAGACTGTTTATGCAGACAGAGGATCGCAGCTCTGATGTTTCTGACTCCGCTCCTCTCTGTCTGTCTGGCAGTGATGATCCCTCCTCCTCCTTCCTATCCTCCCCCCAAAGCTCCTCCTCTTCCTCCCCCCTCCTCCCCTTCCTCCCCCTCCTCCCCCTCCTCCTTCCTCCTGCTCCGCTCCTCCTCTTCTTCACCTCGGCTCTGCTTACCTGCTCGCCTCGAACACCTGGGTAAGAAAGCAGATACTGGCTGCAGTAAACTTTAATATAAGTACTTTTCTGTGTTTTATTGTACTATAGTAGTACTATGATAGTACTATAGTAGTACTATCATAGTACTTCTATAATACTGTAGTACTATAGTATAGATAGTAGTACTATCATAGTACTTCTATAATACTGTAGTGCTATAGTATAGATAGTAGTACTATGATAGTACTTCTATAATACTGTAGTGCTATAGTATAGATAGTAGTACTATCATAGTACCACTATAATACTGTAGTACTATAGTATAGATAGTAGTACTATCATAGTACCACTATAATACTGTAGTACTATAGTATAGATAGTAGTACTATGATAGTACCACTATAATACTGTAGTACTATAGTATAGATAGTAGTACTATGATAGTACCACTATAATTCTGTAGTACTATAGTATAGATAGTAGTACTATCATACTAGTACTTTACTCTTAGTATAACTGTGAGGTCCCGGTTGAAGCCCCGCCTACTAACGTCTGATTGGACTATCCCAGCTGTCACTCACAGTTACTGTTCTGTTAGACCTGGAGATCCTGGTCCCGCCCCCTCCTCTCCTATTGGACGATGAAGGTGGCTTTGATGACATCATGCCGCCCCTCCCTCCACCCGTGGACTATGACCTAGACGCCCCCCCCCACTACCTGGAGAAAGGTATAAGTACTGCTACTACTACTACCAAGTACTACTACTACTACTACCAAGTACTACTACTACTACTGCTACTACCAAGTACTACTACTACTACTGCTACTACCAAGTACTACTACTACTACTACTACTACCAAGTACTACTGCTACTACTACTACTACTACCAAGTACTACTGCTACTGCTACTAGGTAGTTGCCTAACACATGTATTGGGCCCATCGTCAGTGATACCTGAGGTCACAAAACCTGAAGAGTTCGGTTTAGAACCTGCTCTATGTGTAAAGTGCCTTGAGATAACTTTGTTGTGATTTGGCGCTATACAAATAAAGATTGATTGATTGACAGTGTGTTTCATCCCAGAAGCATTCACAGTTTGCCCCTCCTGATCTTTTCTTAAGATCTGTTTTTGGGTTTTTTGCCTTTATTTTGATGGTCGGTGACATCGAGGCGGACAGGAAGCAGCGAGCGGGGAATGACCTGCAGCATGGCTCCCTTACTGGAATCCAACCAGGGACACCAAGGCGCTCCATCCACTGCTCTCTCTGCTGCCTCTGATGGCTTTCCTTTCCTGTGCCTCAGTCAGGCCCAGGAGCCCCTCCATCCGGTCCTCGATCCGGTCCTCCCAGGCCCAGCAGCTCCAGCATGACCACCTGCTTTGGTGTATCTGAAGCCAGCACAGTGTCTGGGCTAAGGGTGGGTTCCACCATGTTCTCTAGGAACTTCAGTTGCTTTCCCAGGTCCACCCTCAGCTTCCAGTCGGTTTGGAGTTGGGTTGTTCGCCTGCTCTCACGAATATGATATTGCACTGTGGTGGTCCGTGGTGTTTGACTCTGTCCCTGGTGTTTGACTCGGTCCGTGGTGTTTGACTCGGTCGATGGTGTTCGACTCGGCCCCTGGTGTTTGACTCGGTCCCTGGTGTTTGACTCGGTCCCTGGTGTTTGACTCGGTCCGTGGTGTTTGACTCGGTCGTTGGTGTTTGACTCGGTCGTTGGTGTTTGACTCGGTCGTTGGTGTTTGACTCGGTCGGTGGTGTTTGACTCGGTCGGTGGTGTTTGACTCGGTCCCTGGTGTTTGACTCGGTCCGTGGTGTTTGACTCGGTCGGTGGTGTTTGACTCCGTCGGTGGTGTTTGACTTGGTCGTTGGTGTTTGACTCGGTCCCTGGTGTTTGACTCGGTCCATGGTTGTGACGATGGCTCCAGCTATGACCTTACCTCAGCTGCTCAGGTTGTGCTGCCACAGATCCCACCAGCGCTTTGTGATGCAGTCAGGATTCTGCCTGGTCCACTTCCTTCTGGTCCTCACCTCAATGCCCGCTTGAAAGACCCTCAGGTTGCTTGACTCCCTGCACTGCATCACCTCCTCGCTTAGGCTGTTTCATCTTGTTTTAGTTTCCGGCTTCTCGGTAGCCCCAACCACCTGCGGAGGTGACAGCTGATCTTCCTCTCCAATCAACTGTGGACAGCGAAAATTCTTACAGCAGCAATGCCCCCAAAGTCCTGGTCAGGATGGCGTGCTGGTCTATCCAGGGTTTGACTTGTTGTTAGTCTCCCCTCCAGGTCTTGGTTTGTTGCTCTGATTGAAGCAGCATCCTTCAAGTTGCAGTCAAAGGTTTTCCCACGGCTCTTTACAGTCTTCTCTCTGCCTCTCTCTAATACCAGGAAGCATCCGATCCCAAAACTGCAGATCCATCTGCTTCCTGCAACCGACGTTGTTACTGTCAGGTCATCCAGGCTCAAGTACTACTACTACTACTACTACTGATACTAATACTAGTAGTAGTAGTAGTAGTAGTAGTAGTAGCACTATTGATAGTAGTAGTAGTAGTACTAGTACTAGGGTTAGGGTTGGTTCCCGGTTCCCGGTTGCTGGTTACTGGTTGCCGGTTGCTGGTTGCCTGTCCTCACTGCAGTTCTCTTTGTGTCCAGTGGTGGCGCTGTACGACTACACGGCGTCCAAGCCTGATGACCTGTCACTCACTGAAGGTGACATCATCTACCTGACACATCACCATGACGACGGCTGGTGTGAGGGAGTTCTCCATGGTAACAAAGGCTTCTTCCCATCAAACTACGTCCAAACATGTGGCTAGACGGAAGCCCCGCCCAGGAGAGTGATGTCATTTCCTGTCCTCTGGTCACATGACTGAGTGAAACTTTTATTTTTAACATAATAAATAATTTAGAGAATAATAATAATCAGGTTATTGATCTCAGCTGATCACTTTGATTGATTGATGCACACAAACTGAACACTGTGAGTTCAAACTGTCAGTATTATAATTATCATCAGACTTTATTTATGAATTCATAGTTTTATTTAAATGAAAGAAATATAAACATGATCAGTATTATTTCAGTATGAGCACGATGATCAATAAATAAATCTATAACTGTAACGTGTTTCTGTTTGTTTCATATTTCAAAATAAATTACATCAAACTGTAGCAGAGGTTATTAGAGTTCATCTGAGTTCTGTCTGTGTGTGTGTGTGAGTGTGT
>NC_070595.1:31196737-31206737 GCF_027409825.1 Scomber japonicus
CATGATGTGCTTCACGAACGCTGCGAACACACAAGAAAGTCATCAGGTGTGTGTGGTGCAGGTGTGTGTGGTGCAGGTGTGTGTGGTGCAGGTGTGTGTAGTACAGGTGTGTGTGTGGTGCAGGTGTGTGTGGTACAGGTGTGTATGGTGTGTGTGGTACAGGTGTGTAGTACAGGTGTGTGTGGTGCAGGTGTGTGTGGTACAGGTGTGTGTAGTACAGGTGTGTGTGGTACAGGTGTGTGTGGTGTGTGTAGTACAGGTGTGTGCGGTGCAGGTGTGTGTGGTACAGGTGTGTGTGGTGCAGGTGTGTGTGGTACAGGTGTGTGGTACAGGTGTGTGTAGTACAGGTGTGTGTGGTGCAGGTGTGTGTAGTACCTTCATAGTTTATACAGCCGTTAGCGTCTTCCTGTCCTGCCAGCAGCTGATCCACTTCTGCCTCCGTCATCCTCTCCCCTGATAACACATGAAGTCATCAATAATCAATAATCAGTAATCAGTAATCAGTAATCAGTAATAATCAATAACTAGAAAATTCCAGATAAGTTTTGAGTGCCACGGGTGTCCTGCCGAGACGAGTACATGATTTATTTTTTCTTTATGAATGTATACTTTTTATTTTAAAAATTTATTTTAAAAATTTAAACTGCGGTTGCTAAGGGCAGCTAAGGCCCTGCGGTTGCTAAGGGCAGCTAAGGCCCTGCGGTTGCTAAGGGCAGCTAAGGCGCTACGGTTGCTATGGCGATTTGAGAATCTGCTTGGAAAAACTTCTCAGAATTCTGAAGGATTTGGCTTCTGACAAGGTCCCGAACAATTTCAAACTGTGAGAAAACCGTAACTCCTGTCCAAAAACCAAAAACACCGTGAGAGACACAGAAGCCGGCAGATTCTGACAGTGTTTATTTTATTCAGATATTCCTTAAAATGAGCGAGTAAGCTCAGTGTGAACACAGAGTGAGATTCTTTTGAAAAAAGAAGATTACATTAGGGTCAATGGGGAGCGAGACAGGTATTGCTGCCGGTCTCGGCCCCCCCGTTTAAATTTTGTGCAGACCCCGCCTGTTAACTTCACATTTTATGAGTCCCAACACCTATGTCTACATTTTGACCAAAAATGATTTGTCTGCTGTTTACGGTTTGGCCGTGAGCTCGAGTTAAAAATAAAAATTAAGGTTATATTTTACTGCTTCTCTCACTCTAGCTAACTGCCGCTTCCACTCTAACTTTGAAGAAAAAGTGATTTCCACTCCTCGTTTGACTGCTCATAGTTTGAAAAGTTTACATGTTATGTTAAACAGTTTGGTATTTTTCCAGAGAGGACAAGTTTTCCTCCGTTTTAAAGTTTGAATCATGTTTCTACGTTAACGTATGAGAGAGCTAGGTGACTCTGAAAAAAGATGAATTTTGGAGGTTTAAAAAAAAAAATTCACATTCATTTCCAATGGAGATATCTCCCGTTTTTTTGGGAATAACTTTGGGAAAAATTGGAATTTCAACACCAAAAGTCATAGCACCCCTCCCCCGATCGAGCCGCACGTTTTGATGTATATATTGTCGGGGTTTTCTCAAAGCTGTGGGAGGAGTTACGCGCCGAAAAACGGCGGAAGAAGAAGCGGAAGAATAAGTATGGAGAAGATTAATAGCGAGGCGCTCCTCTCCAGCTTCTGGTGAGGAGCGCCTCTGGGCTAGAACCCGTGGCACTAATCAATAACCAGTAACCAATAATCAGTAATCAATAATCAGTAATCATCAGAAATCATTAATCGTACCCAGAGTGACCAGAACGTGTCTTAGCTCGGCTCCCATCACTGATCCGTTTCCTTCTTTATCAAACACACGCAGACCTTCAACAAAGTCCTCGTATGTCCCCTGTTCACACACACACACACAGAGACACACACACACACACACACACACACACACACACACAGGTCAGAGGTGAGAGGTGAGATGTGAGATGTGAGAGGTCAGAGGTCAGAGAACAGAGAACAGAGGTGAGGGGTCAGAGGTCAGCGCTGGGTCACGTACCTTGTCTTTGGACTGAGCCACATGTTGCAGCATCGGCAGGAAGGTCTCAAAGTCCACCAGCTTCCTGTCCAAGTCTGCAGATACATGACAGAGGCTGAGTGAGTGTGTGTGTGTGTGTGTGTGTATATGTGTGTGTGTGTGTGTGTGTGTGTGTGTCTCTGTCTGTCTGTGTGTGTGTGTGTGTGTGTGTGTGTGTGTGTGTGTGTGTGTATATATATATATATATATATATGTGTGTGTGTGTGTGTGTGTGTGTACCTGCAGCTGTGGGCCGGCCCAGCACTCTCAGGACCTCAGCGTTGGTTGGGTTCTGTCCCAGAGCTCTCATCACGTCTCCACACTGAGACAAAGAGATCTGCAGCTGGTTCTGAGGAGTCCTGTCGAACAGCTGGAAGGCTTCCCTAAACTCTGCAGACACATGGGGATCAGTGTGTGTGTGTGTGTGTGTGTGTGTGTGTGTGTGTGTGTGTGTCCAGTTTTACCTTCAATCTGATCAGAGCCAAAGTCAATCTGAAAAATAAAGTTGATCACTGGAATCAAAACTAATGACTCTAATATTAATTATTCATGTAACATCAAATAGACAGACAGACAGAGAGACAGACAGGTGGAGACAGACAGACAGACAGACAGGTGGAGACAGAGAGACAGACAGACAGGTGGAGACAGAGAGACAGACAGACAGGTGGAGACAGAGAGACAGGCAGACAGGTGGAGACAGACAGACAGACAGGTGGAGACAGACAGACAGGTGGAGACAGACAGACAGACAGGTGGAGACAGACAGACAGGTGGAGACAGACAGACAGAGAGACAGACAGAGAGAGAGAGACAGAGAGACAGACAGACAGGTGGAGACAGACAGACAGACAGGTGGAGACAGACAGACAGACAGACAGGCAGACCTTGATGCTGTGAGGATCAAACTCTGGTTCTTTAGCTTTTTCGGCCTCTTGAGGAACCTTCAGAGTTTCCTTCTTCTGTTCTGGTTTCTTGGGGGCCATGATGGACAGCAGTCGGAGAGTTAAGGAGGAATGAATGAATGCTGAGAAGAAGAAGAAGAGGGAGCAGAGCAGATTCCTCAGTGAGGGTTTAAATACTCTTCATCGTGTCCATGTACGGTCAGACAGCAGAAGCTCATCAGTGAATCCTCTCAGGATCTCTGCTGCAGAGAGACGAACCTCAAATAGATCTGAGAGGATTCCTCAATCCTCCACTGATACCGCCTTAAATAAAACATATCTACTGTCCTCTACTGATACCGCCTTAAATAAAACATATCTACTGTCCTCTACTGATACCGCCTTAAATACAACATATCTACTGTCCTCTACTGATACCGCCTTAAATACAACATATCTACTGTCCTCCACTGATACCGCCTTAAATACAACACATCTACTGTTCTCCACTGATACCGCCTTAAATAAAACATATCTACTGTCCTCTACTGATACCACCTTAAATAAAACATATCTACTGTCCTCTACTGATACCGCCTTAAATACAACATATCTACTGTCCTCCACTGATACCGCCTTAAATACAACACATCTACTGTTCTCCACTGATACCGCCTTAAATACAACATATCTACTGTCCTCTACTGATACCACCTTAAATAAAACATATCTACTGTCCTCTTCTGATACCGCCTTAAATACAACACATCTACTGTCCTCTACTGATACCGCCTTAAATACAACATATCTACTGTCCTCTACTGATACTGCCTTAAATAAAACACAGCTGGTCCGGTCCACAGCTGGTCCGGTCCACCACAGCTGGTCCGGTCTGGTCCACAGCTGGTCCGGTCCACAGCTGGTCCGGTCCACAGCTGGTCCGGTCCGGTCCACAGCTGGTCCAGTCCACAGCTGGTCCGATCCACAGCTGGTCCGGTCCACAGCTGGTCCGGTCCGGTCCACAGCTGGTCCGGTCCACAGCTGGTCCGGTCCGGTCCACAGCTGGTCCGGTCCACAGCTGGTCCGGTCCACAGCTCAGGCCTCTAGGCAGCAGCAGTGAGACCAGGACTCTGCGTATCCAGAGAAAGACAATCATTGAATCTGTCCTGTTAAGCTGACTGGTTGAGAACCTCGCTGCGGGCCGGTTCCCCGGGAGAACCTCGCTGCGGGCCGGTTCCCCGGGAGAACCTCGCTGCAGATGAGGAACATTAATAGAAAACATTCTGACAAAAACAATGAGAAGAAATAATAGTGTAAATTCAGACAAAGCAGTGTGTAGTTGTGTGTGTGTGTGTGTGTGTGTGTGTAACAGTGTGTAGTACCACTACACACTGTTACACACACACACACACTGCTACACACTGCTACAGAGGAACAGTGTGTTTGTTGTACTTCCTGATCTCACCAGCAGAGGGCAGCATCGACCAATCCCTGAGCAGCAGACTCAGCTGTTCAGGGATCAACCAGCTGTTCTCTGACAGCAGGTGGAGCTCCGCCCCCAGGGTGTGTGTGTGTGTGTGTGTGTGTGTGTGTAGCAGTGTGTAGTTGTGTGTGTGTGTGTGTGTAGCAGTGTGTGTGTGTGTGTAGCAGTGTGTGTGTGTGTGTGTGTGTGTGTGTGTAGCAGTGTGTGTGTGTCCCACTTCACTCACTGCTCTGTCCTGTTTTCATTAAAAACACACTACCTCTGCCTTTGTCCCAGAATGCACTGCAGCATTTGGACCACAGACAGGAAGCAGCAGGTTCATGAAGTGCAACTCGGTTTTAGATTCGTTCCTCAAAACCCAGAAAATCCTGAGCTGTGATTGGCTGGACGGTTGGTTAGTTGGTATAAACACGTTCCAACAGTATTTATATATTAACCGTTACCGTCCTCTTCCTCTCCTCCTGGTCGGGTCTCGGGGGCAGCAGCCTAAACAGGAAGCCCAGACTTCCCTCTCCCCAGCCACTTCGTCCAGCTCTTCCCGGGGGATCCCGAGGCGTTCCCAGGCCAGCCGAGAGACATAGTCTCTCCAGCGTGTCCCGGGTCTCCTACCGGTGGGACGGGCCCTGAACACCTCACCAGGGAGGCGTCCGGGAGGCATCCTGACTAGATGCCCGAGCCTCCTCATCTGGCTCCTCTCGACACGGAGGAGCAGCGGGTCTACTCCGAGCTCCTCCCGGATAACTGAGCTTCTCACCCTATCTCTAAGGGAGAGCCCAGCCACCCTACGGAGGAAGCTCATTTCAGCCATCTTGTTCTTTGGGTCACGACCCAAAGCTCATGACCAGAGGTGAGGGTAGGAACCCAAAGCTCATGACCAGAGGTGAGGGTAGGAACCCAAAGCTCATGACCAGAGGTGAGGGTAGGAACCAAGACCGACTGGTAAATCCAGAGCTTTGCCTTTCGGCTCAGCTCTCTCTTCACCACGACGGATCTGTGCAGAGTCCGCATTACTGCAGACGCCGCACCGATCTGCCTGTCGGTCTCACGCTCCATCCTTCCCTCACTGTGAACAAGACCCCGAGGTACTTGAACTCCTCCACTTGGGGCAGGATCTCATCCCCGACCCGGAGAGTGCACTCGACCCTTTTCCGGTTGAGGACCATGGCCTCGGATTTGGAGGTGCTGATTCTCATCCCGGCCGCTTCACACTCGGCGGTGAACCGATCCAGTGAGAGTTGGAGGTCACTGTCTGATGAAGCCAACAGGACCACATCATCTGCAAAAAGCAGTGACCCAATCCTGAGGTCACCAAACCGGACCCCCTCCACACCCTGGCTGCACCTAGAAATCCCATCCATAAAGATTATGAACAGGATCGGTGACAAAGGGCAGCCCTGGCGGAGTCCAACCCTCACTGGAAACAAGTCCGACTTATTACCGGCAATGCGGACCACCCAGATAGCAAAATTCACACCTGACATGTTCATCCGGCCCACATACAGCATGGAATGATGGCACTTGGGCAGTCCGCTCATGTTTGCCAAAAGTGGGCCATAACCAAGCCATCACAATGCCAGATGTCAACCAAAAACACACCAAATAAACCAGTTCAGCCAAGACTGGCCCAAATATGTTTCAACAAAGGTGGGCCAAGTATGTTTCCTTATATGTGGGCCTCTTTAGGCTCACATCCGGATTAGTCATTGCCATACTTGCCATATTTCGGCCAAAGATGGGCCATATTCGTTTTGTGATATTTGGCCCAAATGGGAACGGACGGCCCGTATCAGGGGGTCCGGTACCCCGTACTCCCGGAGAACCCCCCACAGGACTCCCCGAGGGACACGGTCGAATGCCTTCTCCAAGTCCACAAAACACATGTGGACTGGTTGGGCCCCATGCACCCTCAAGGATCCTGCAGAGGGTGTAGAGCTGGTCCACTGTTCCACGGCCTGGACGAAAACCACACTGCTCCTCCTGAATCCGAGGTTCGACTATCCGACGGACCCTCCTCTCCAGCACCCCTGAATAGACCTTACCAGGGAGGCTGAGGAGTGTGATCCCCCTGTAGTTGATCATTATATTATAATATAATATATTATATATGTTATATATATATTATATTATATTAATAACATATATGTTTAGATTAATTTCTGTCATTAATTGAAGAAATGCTTGATGAACATGTGACTTTATATGTGTGTGTGTGTGTGTGTGTATGTGTGTGTGTGTGTGTGATGACACAGTACCTGACCTCTCAGGTTTCAGTCAGGGAGGCGAAGCAAGGCGAGGCCAGAAGACACCAGCAGGACAGTTAGAGAGAGAGACAGTCCGAGAGGTTGATAGACAAAGAGACAGACAGACAGAGAGACAGACAGACAGACAGACAGACAGACAGACAGACAGAGAGACAGACAGGCAGAGAGACAGACAGAGAGAGAGACAGACAGACAGACAGACAGAGAGACAGACAGACAGACTGTTGAGACTCGGATGTTAACTGGAATTATTTTGGAATAAACAGAAACAGGTGAGACTGAACCATTGTTTATTTATGAAGAGAGAGAGTTCAGTGTGTGTGTGTGTGTGTGTGTGTGTGTGTGTGTGTGTGTGTGTGTGTGTGTGTGTGCTGTTTGGTTTATGAAGCTGTGTTTCAAACATTGTGAAGTTTTATTTCAATCAGCACGATTCTGGATGAACTGAAACATTTGATCAGAAATCGTTCACAAACAAATTATTGATCTTTGATCAGTGTCTGGCTGCAGGAAGTCAATCATTCAATCAATCAATCTTTATTTATAAAGCTCCAAATCACAACAGAGTCATGTGAAGGCTCTTTCCACATAGAGCAGGTCTAAACCGAACTCTTCAGGTTTCATTTAAAGAGACCCAACATTCCCACATGAGCAGCACTTGGTAGAACCCTCAGAACCAGACTCAGAGTGGGAGAACATCTTTTAACAGGAAGAACCCTCAGAACCAGACTCAGAGTGGGAGAACATCTTTTAACAGGAAGAACCCTCAGAACCAGACTCAGAGTGGGAGAACATCTTTTAACAGGAAGAACCCTCAGAACCAGACTCAGAGTGGGAGAACATCTTTTAACAGGAAGAACCCTCAGAACCAGACTCAGAGTGGGAGAACATCTTTTAACAGGAAGAACCCTCAGAACCAGACTCAGAGTGGGAGAACATCTTTTAACAGGAAGAACCCTCAGAACCAGACTCAGAGTGGGAGAACATCTGCCTGGACCGGTTGGAGAGAGAGGAGAGGAGAGAGAGGAAAGAGAGGAAAGAGAGGAAGGAGAGGGGAGAGAGGAAGGAGAGGAAGGAGAGAGAGGAGAGGAGAGAGAGGAAGGAGAGGAGAGAGAGGAAGGAGAGGAAGGAGAGGAAGGAGAGGAGAGAGAAGAAGGAGAGGAGAGGAAGGAGAGGAGAGAGAGGAAGGAGAGGAGAGGAGAGTGAGGAGAGAGAAGAAGGAGAGGAGAGGAAGGAGAGGAGAGAGAGGAAGGAGAGGAGAGAAAAGAAGGATAGAGGAAGGAGAGAGGAAGGATAGGAGAGAGAGGAAGGAGAGGAGAGAGAGGAAGGAGAGAGGAAGGAAAGGAGAGAGAGGAAGGAGAGGAGAGAGAGGAAGGAGAGAGGAAGGAAAGGAGAGAGAGGAAGGAGAGGAGAGAGAGGAAGGAGAGAGGAAGGAGAGGAGAGAGAGGAAGGAGAGGAGAGAGAGGAAGGAGAGAGGAAGGAGAGGAGAGAGAGGAAGGAGAGGAGGAGAGGAAGTAGAGGAGAGAGAGGAAGGAGAGGAGGAGAGGAAGGAGAGAGGAGAGAGAGGAAGGAGAGGAGAGAGAAGCACATTGAAGGTCCGGGACTGGAATCTGTCATCCGGACGTCTCCAGGCCCAGATTACCTGTGAGACCAGAAAGCACAGACAACTCCGGGGAAGAAGCTTAGCTTATTGATGCATTAATAGTACATGAATGTTAATGGATATAGATGGATGGATAGAGAGAGAGAGGGAGGAGGAGAGAGGATAGATGGATGGATAGAGAGAGAGAGGGAGGAGGAGAGAGGATAGATGGATGGATAGAGAGAGAGAGGGAGGAGGAGAGAGGATAGATGGATGGATAGAGAGAGAGAGGGAGGAGGAGAGAGGATAGATGGATGGATAGAGAGAGAGAGGGAGGAGGAGAGAGGATAGATGGATGGATAGAGAGAGAGAGAGAGGAGGAGAGAGGATAGATGGATGGATAGAGAGAGAGAGGGAGGAGGAGAGAGGATAGATGGATGGATAGAGAGAGAGAGGGAGGAGGAGAGAGGATAGATGGATGGATAGAGAGAGAGAGGGAGGAGGAGAGAGGAGCCCAGTGCATCATGGGAGTCCCCCGGCAGTCTAAGCCTATAGCAGCATAAACTAGAAGCTTTATCACAAAGGAACGTTTGAAGCCTCTTAAACGTAGAGAGGGTTCAATAAAGACACACTGCAGCACCACTGGCCTCTCCATCAGGATGTTCAGCTTCAGACTCTTCTCGTTGGTTCAGGTTCAGGTTTTTAGGTTTTTAGGTTTTTAGGTTCAGGGCTTTTAATCAAAGTGTGTTTTTATAGTTTATCATAATCGTCTTCAGCTTTGTTTTAAATGTGCTGTATAAATAAAGTTATGGACATATTATCCCAGTCCAGATGTAGCAGCTCAGACTTCACAGGGTTAATGGACCAGCTGTCCAGTGGGTCAAAGGTCAACCCCCCCCCCCCACAAACACCTGCGTGGTGTCACACAGAGCATGAGCCAATCGGAGCAGCTGAGATTAAGACAGGAAGTCACACCTGAAACTGGACCAGAGTTCATCTGTCAGCCGGGACAGAAACCTGACACACCGTCACCATGGTTACTAATGATGTTCACCATTAGGAGGTAACCATAGCAACTGTACCAACAGACACCTGCAGGATGGACCAACAGGCTTCACACCTGAGTCCTGACAGCTGTGGTCCAGTATGCAGTCTGGTCCAGTATGTGGTCTGGCTCAGGTCTGGCCCAGGTCTGGTTCAGGTCTGGTCCAGGTCTGGCTCAGGTCTGGTCCAGGTCTGGCTCAGGTCTGGCTCAGGTCTGGTCCAGGTCTGGCTCAGGTCTGTCCAGGTCTGGACCAGACCTGAGTGTGATCGTGCTAACTGAGGCTCACAGTGAGTTGGGCTGAGATAAGCACACTCAGTATTTATAGTCCAGCTGACTGAAGAAGCTGATCAGGGATCAGATATTAACAACTGCTGCTTCCAACAACTGCTGCAGTCTAAATTAGCTCGGCGTGGCTGCGGCCAGGCTAACCGCTAACCCAGCAGGGTCACACTGAAAGGTTAACAGCTTGCCACAGGAAATAGCATTTAGCTAGCTGGATTAGCACTGTTAGCTTCAGTTTAGTTTGTGTGTTATAAGGTGGGACAGCAGGTCCTGACAGGAAAGCTTCAATATCAGTGGATTATCACACATATCTGGTTGCTAACGCTATCTGTGCTGCAGAAGTGACGACTGAGGAGCTAACAGCTAACTAGCTTCAACAACACTTCTGCTACTAGCTGCTGGCTCCTGGCTAGCAGGTTGATT
>NC_070595.1:31211737-31216737 GCF_027409825.1 Scomber japonicus
TTTAAAGGACTGAACGGACCACCAGCAGCTGAACACAGTAAGACTCGTGTTTTATAATATTAAATCTAACATTAACATCAGTGAAGTTGTTTGATCACCTGCTTCGTATGTGTTCGCACATTTTTCATGTGTTTGTGTGTGTGTGTGTGTGTGTGTGTGTGTATATGTGTGTGTGTGTGTGTCTGACCGGTGAATGAGTGCTGATGTTTCCTCACAGTCAGTTCAGATGAAGATTAGAAACATGTTGCTGTTTGTTCAGAAATTGAAACTTGTTGAGTCCAAACAAATCTGATAAATCTAATCAGGGGCATTGTGGGTAAAACCTCAGTCTGTTAATGACCGACACACTAACACGCTGCAAATTTCTCTTTCACACACACACACACACACACACACACACACACACACATTGTGCACGTCACAGAACATTGGAAATAAACAACGTCTCCACTTTCACAGAATAAATTCAGACACAAACATCTTCAACATTTTGTGTGAACAGGAAGTGAACGAAGCGCTCAGCTGATCTTTAGGCAGCGGCTGAGCGGCCGAGCATCAAGCTCCTCGCAGACGCAGCCGAACCACCTGGACTTTTATTTGTGTGTCTTTGGTGTGAAAACATGACTTGTTGCTGCACGTCAGTCCAAGGTCATCCACAACTAACAGCTAGCAGCTAGCCGCTAGCCGCATCATGGTTGTTCCTCAGAGGCCGCCAGTGTTCGGAGTAACCAGTTCCAACAGCGTTACGTAATTCAATTCCAAAATAAATGCAACTGTAATCCGTTACTGATATTTACATCTGATTATGTTCTGTGAAAAGTTTAAAGGTGATGTGTTGAATAATATTCATTTCATGTTTCGCGTTGACTTCTTTCTGACGTTGAGTAAAGCCGTTTGATGGTATTCTGATGCTTTTGATTCGTTCTCTTGTTTGAATTTGCAGTCTGCCAATTAAATCAATCAAAAAGTTAAACAACCTGAGAACAGTTTGGCTGATTGTTGAGTCGAGCGTTTGTGGAGTCGAGCATTTGTGGAATCGAGCGTTTGTGGAGTCGAGCGTTTGTGGAATCGAGCGTTTGTGGAGTCGAGTCGAGCATTTGTGGAGTCGAGTCGAGCATTTGTGGAGTCGAGTCAAGCGTTTGTCCAGTCGAGCGTTTGTGGAGTCGAGCATTTTGTGGAGTCGAGTCGAGCGTTTGTGGAGTCGAGCATTTTGTGGAGTCGAGTCGAGCGTTTGTGGAGTCGATGCGTTTGTGGAGTAAAGTATTTGTGGAGTCGAGTCGAGTATTTGTGGAGTCGAGTCAAGCCTTTGTGGAGTTGAGCGTTTGTCGAGTCGAGTGTTTATCCAGTCGAACGTTTGCGGAGTCGAGCATTTGTGGAGTCGAGTCGAGCGTTTGTGGAGTCGAGCGTTTGTGGAGTCGAGCGTTTGTGGAGTCGAGTCGAGTGTTTGTGGAGTCGAGTCGAGCGTTTGTGGAGTCGAGTCGAGTGTTTGTGGAGTCGAGTCGAGCGTTTGTGGAGTTGAGTCGAGCGTTTGTGGAGTTGAGTCGAGCGTTTGTGGAGTCGAGTCGAGTGTTTGTCGAGTCGAGCGTTCGTGGAGTCGAGCGTTTGTGGAGTCGAGCGTTTGTAGAGTCGAGCGTTTGTGGAGTCGAGCGTTTGTAGAGTCGAGCGTTTGTGGAGTCGAGCGTTTGTAGAGTCGAGTATTTGTGGAGTCGAGTCGAGTGTTTGTCCAGTCAAGCATTTGTGGAGTCGGGTGTTTGTCGAGTCGAGCGTTTGTAGAGTTGAGTATTTGTGCAGTCGAGTCGAGCGTTTGTGGCGTCGAGCGTTTGTGGAGTAGAGTCGAGTGTTTGTGGAGACGAGCGTTTGTGGAGTCGAGACGAGCGTTTGTGGAGTCGAGACGAGCGTTTGTGGAGTCGAGCGTTTGTGGAGTCGAGCGTTTGTGGAGTCGAGTCGAGCGTTTGTAGAGTGGAGCGTTTGTGGAGTTGAGTCAAGCGTTTGTGGATTGGAGCATTTGTGGAGTCGAGACGAGCGTTTGTGGAGTCGAGTCGAGCGTTCGTAGAGTCGAGCGTTTGTCCAGTCCAGCGTTTGTGGAGTCCAGCGTTTGTGGAGTCCAGCATTTGTGGAGTCCAGCGTTTGTGGAGTCCAGCGTTTGTAGAGTCGAGCATTTGTGGAGTCGAGCATTTGTGGAGTCGAGTCGAGCGTTTGTGGAGTCGAGCGTTTGTCCAGTCCAGCGTTTGTGGAGTCCAGCGTTTGTGGAGTCGAGTCAAGCGTTTGTCCAGTCGAGCGTTTGTCCAGTCCAGCGTTTGTGGAGTCCAGCGTTTGTGGAGTCCAGCGTTTGTGGAGTCCAGCATTTGTGGAGTCCAGCCTTTGTGGACTCCAGCGTTTGTGGAGTCCAGCGTTTGTGGAGTCCAGCGTTTGTGGAGTCCAGCGTTTGTAGAGTCGAGCATTTGTGGAGTCGAGCATTTGTGGAGTCGAGTCGAGCGTTTGTGGAGTCGAGCGTTTGTCCAGTCCAGAGTTTGTGGAGTCCAGCGTTTGTGGAGTCGAGTCGAGCTTTTGTAGAGTCAAGCGTTTGTCCAGTCGAGCGTTTGTCCAGTCCAGCGTTTGTGGAGTCCAGCGTTTGTTCAGTCCAGCGTTTGTGGAGTCGAGTCGAGTGTTTGAGGAGTCGAGCGTTTGAGGAGTCGAGCGTTTGAGGAGTCGAGCGTTTGAGGAGTCCAGCGTTTGAGGAGTCGAGCGTTTGAGGAGTCGAGCGTTTGTGGAGTCGAGCGTTTGTCCAGTCCAACGTTTGTGGAGTCCAGCGTTTGTGGAGTCCAGCGTTTGTGGAGTCCACCGTTTGTCCAGTCGAGCGTTTGTGGAGTCCAGCGTTTGTGGAGTCCAGCGTTTGTGGAGTCCAGCGTTTGTGGAGTCCAGCGTTTGTTGAGTCCACCGTTTGTCCAGTCGAGCGTTTGTGGAGTCCAGCGTTTGTGGATTCCACCGTTTGTCCAGTCCAGCGTTTGTGGAGTCCAGCGTTTGTGGAGTCCAGCGTTTGTGGAGTCCAGCGTTTGTTGAGTCCACCGTTTGTGGAGTCCAGCGTTTGTGGAGTCCACCGTTTGTCCAGTCGAGCGTTTGTGGAGTCCAGCGTTTGTGGAGTCCACCGTTTGTCCAGTCGAGCGTTTGTGGAGTCCAGTGTTTGTGGAGTCCAGCGTTTGTGGAGTCCACCGTTTGTCCAGTCCACCGTTTGAGGAGTCCAGCGTTTGTGGAGTCCAGCGTTTGTTGAGTCGAGTCGAGTGTTTGTAGAGTCGAGCGTTTGTGGAGTTGAGCGTTTGTTGAGTCAAGTCGAGCGTTTGTGGAGTCCAGCGTTTGTGGAGTCCAGCGTTTGTGGAGTCCAGCGTTTTGTGGAGCCCACCGTTTGTCCAGTCCAGCGTTTGAGGAGTCGAGCGTTTGTGGAGTCCAGCGTTTGTGGAGTCCAGCGTTTGTTGAGTCGAGTCGAGCGTTTGTAGAGTCAAGTCGAGCGTTTGTGGAGTCCAGCGTTTGTGGAGTCGAGTCGAGCGTTTGTTGAGTGGAGTCGAGCGTTTGTTGAGTCGAGTCGAGCGTTTGTGGTGTCGAGCGTTTATGGAGTCGAGCGTTTGTTGAGTCGAGTCGAGCATTTGTGGAGTGGAGCGTTTGTGGAGTCTGGCTCCGGCAACTGAGACGTTTGATCTCGTGTTGAAATAACAACGAACGTTTATGACACTGCAGCAGAACATGTTTGTCTCAAACCCTTCGTTCACACCGCCGGCCTTAATGCTCCGATGTTTTGTTTGTCTGTTCACACGTTTAAATGTTTCCTCCTGAAGTGATCCGCATCAGCTGATCGTTAATGACGTCACAGAACGGTAACCTGGCAACAGCAACAGCTGGTGGAATTACTGGTCTAATGTTAAAAACAGAGTTTGTGAGCGGCTGATGTTAAACAGGAGGAAGAAGATGAATCCTTTAATGATGAGGAGCGTCAGCTGTGTGTTGCTCCAGAATAACGTTAAAGCCGCATTTAATGCGACTGTTCAGATGTGTCGCATTAAAATAAATCCGATGTGAATCCGATTCAGTAGCACATCTGGAAACGGCCTGAATCAGATTTGGAAATGTCAGATTCAATGAGACTTGTTCACACTGTCAGAAACTAATCAGAGAGTCACGTTTAACGAAGCCGGGTTTGATGGTCACATGACGAACAGCTAGCTGCTGATGACATCATGATCAATCAGCTGATCAATCCAACATGTGCTCTTCCCTCACCGATCATCACCATGTTTCACACATAAAATACAAGACCACGAAAACTGGTGTGTGTGTGTGTGTGTGTGTGCTACTGTATTTAGCAGCCTGTAGCCTAATACTTGAGGGAAGCAGCAGTCACAGAGCTGATAGATGATCTGAGAGAGTTAATGATTGTAGATTATAATTGATCAGTGTAAAAGTGACGATGAACTGAGCACTGGCATTCTTCCCAGCATGCACCAGGAAGAGTCATGATGTCATGCTGCTGAAGGAGATCCAAACATGCGTCATGTGACCTCTGATGTAGACATTACTCATCAAACTGAGGGTCATATTAAAATCTCTGTGTGTATGTATGTATGTGTGTGTGTGTGTGTGTGTGTGTGTATGTGTGTGTGTGTGTGTTTGTGTGTGTGTGTATGTGTGTGTGTGTTTGTGTGTGTGTGTGTATGTGTGTGTGTATGTGTGTGTGTATGTGTGTGTGTATGTGTGTGTGAGTGTGTGTGAGTGTGTGTGTGTGTATGTGTGTGTGTGTGTGTGTGGCCTGTACTGTCTCTGATGTTTGAGTGCAGGCAGAAAGTCTGAATGATTTCAGTCCTCTATAGAATCTGTAGTAATGGTACACTTGTGCCCTCTGGTGGCTGAAATGAGTATTACATCACAAACACACAAAAAACATTTTTCACCTGCTAAAACTTTTTTTATTTATTTTCACAGATTAAAAAAAATATAGAAAAATTATCCTTTAAAAAAATCACCTGTTGAGTCTC
>NC_070595.1:31219237-31249926 GCF_027409825.1 Scomber japonicus
ACAGACACTCTGAACACAGAGACAGACAGACAGGTGGTGAGGAGAGGTGAGACAGACAGACAGACAGACAGACAGGTGGTGAGGACAGGTGAGACAGATACTCTGAACACAGAGACAGACAGACAGGTGGTGAGGAGAGGTGAGACAGACACTCTGAACATAGAGACAGACAGACAGACAGACAGACAGGTGGTGAGGACAGGTGAGACAGACACTCTGAACACAGAGACAGACAGACAGGTGGTGAGGAGAGGTGAGACAGACACTCTGAACACAGAGACAGACAGACAGGTAGTTAGGAAAGGTGTTGGGCGTGGTCACAGTTTTATTAATCAATATTCTGCTAAAATTGTCACCATGGCAACAGGGATGCAGCCATAGCGTGTGTTCACATACCGAGCCGTGACATATATAACATATAACCTACAGCAGCACCTGACCGGACACTATGACCATGAGCTGCTGCTGCTGTGTTCAACCACTCTGCTTATTGTGTCTAAAACCAATAGAGTCAACACTGAAGGAATGAGTTCCTGTCAGTCTGTCGGTGTGATCAGTAACACGATCACTGATCAAACTGATCAAACTGATGAATCTGATGAATCTCAGATGTGAACAGATGTGATTATCTTCTACTGAACAGTAACAAATACAACAATGAACAATAAAATCAATAATATGACATAATAATGTTTTATTGATTAATTTCTTCGTATCAGTTTAGATCTTCAGTCAGGGCCGTGTGGACGTGTTACTTCCTGTTCTGTTACTTCCTGTTTGTCACTTCCTGTTCTGTTACTTCCTGTTTGTCACTTCCTGTTCTGTTACTTCCTGTTTGTCACTTCCTGTTCTGTTACTTCCTGTTTGTCTCTCTGTGTTGGTTTATGAAGTTCCTGACCTGTCTATCAGTGTTGGGTGATTTTAACCCTCCGTCCCCGCAGCAGGCGGTCGCTGGGCGGAGCTGCAGAATGCCAGGATGGCGCCTCTGCTGCCCCCTCTTGGTACGGAGATCTTCAGACGCTTCACGCCAGCTTCACTGGAAGAGATCCAACGACGATATGAAGCCGAGGAGCAGGAGCAACAGAGGAAGAAGGAGAAGAACATAGAGGTAAAAACATACGGATCACCTTTCAACTGTCAATGACAACATTCAACACTCTGAGAACTCCTCCACCAATCAGCAGGCAGATCTCTGATTAACCATCTAAATGTTCATTGTCTTTAACTCTGATTCAAACTCTCCTCTCTCATTGGCCGGTTCTCTGATTGACAGGTGGCAGAGGAAGACCTGCCTAAGCCAGCCAGTGACCTGGAGGCTGGTAAGCCCCTCCCATTCATCTACGGGGACCCGCCCCCTGAGCTAATCAACACCCCATTGGAGGAGCTGGATCCCTTCTACCAATCACATAAGGTCTGTCCCCTGTGACCTGTCTGTCTGACCTGTGACCTGTCTGTCTGACCTGTCTGTCTGACCTGTCTGTCTGACCTGTGACCTGTCTGTCTGACCTGTGACCTGTCTGTCTGACCTGTGACCTGTCTGTCTGACCTGTGATCTATCTGACCTGTGACCTGTCTGTCTGACCTGTGACCTGTCTGTCTGACCTGTGATCTGTCTGTCTGTCTGTCTGACCTGTCTGTCTGACCTGTCTGTCTGACCTGTGATCTGTCTGTCTGTCTGTCTGACCTGTGACCTGTCTGTCTGACCTGTCTGTCTGACCTGTGACCTGTCTGTCTGACCTGTGATCTGTCTGACCTGTGACCTGTCTGTCTGACCTGTCTGTCTGTCTGACCTGTGACCTGTCTGTCTGACCTGTGATCTGTCTGTCTGACCTGTGACCTGTCTGTCTGACCTGTGATCTGTCTGTCTGTCTGTCTGACCTGTCTGTCTGACCTGTCTGTCTGACCTGTGATCTGTCTGTCTGTCTGTCTGACCTGTGACCTGTCTGTCTGACCTGTGACCTGTCTGTCTGACCTGTGATCTGTCTGACCTGTGACCTGTCTGTCTGACCTGTCTGTCTGTCTGACCTGTGACCTGTCTGTCTGACCTGTGATCTGTCTGTCTGACCTGTGACCTGTCTGTCTGACCTGTGATCTGTCTGTCTGTCTGTCTGACCTGTCTGTCTGACCTGTCTGTCTGACCTGTGATCTGTCTGTCTGTCTGTCTGACCTGTGACCTGTCTGTCTGACCTGTGACCTGTCTGTCTGACCTGTGATCTGTCTGACCTGTGACCTGTCTGTCTGACCTGTGATCTGTCTGTCTGACCTGTGACCTGTCTGTGTGACCTGTCTGTCTGTCTGACCTGTGACCTGTCTGTCTGACCTGTGATCTGTCTGTCTGACCTGTGACCTGTCTGTCTGACCTGTGATCTGTCTGTCTGTCTGACCTGTGATCTGTCTGTCTGACCTGTGACCTGTCTGTCTGACCTGTGATCTGTCTGTCTGACCTGTGACCTGTCTGTCTGACCTCTCTGTCTGTCTGACCTGTGACCTGTCTGTCTGACCTGTGATCTGTCTGTCTGTCTGTCTGACCTGTGATCTGTCTGTCTGACCTGTGACCTGTCTGTCTGACCTGTGACCTGTCTGTCTGACCTGTGATCTGTCTGTCTGACCTGTCTGTCTGACCTGTGACCTGTCTGTCTGACCTGTCTGTCTGTCTGTCTGTCTGTCTGTCTGACCTGTGACCTGTCTGTCTGACCTGTGATCTGTCTGTCTGACCTGTCTGTCTGACCTGTGACCTGTCTGTCTGACCTGTCTGTCTGTCTGTCTGACCTGTCTATCTGACCTGTGACCTGTCTGTCTGCAGACCTTCATCGTGCTCAGTAAGGGAAACACCATCTTCAGGTTTAACGCCGACCCGGCCTGTTACCTGCTGAGTCCGTTTAGCCGTCTGAGGATTTACTCCATCAGGATCCTCATCCACTCATATCCTTCCTGTCCCTGTGCTGCTCTCTGATTGGTTAACACATGTCACCCTGTGCTGCTCTCTGATTGGTTAACACATGTCACCCTGTGCTGCTCTCTGATTGGTTAATGCATGTCACCCTGTGCTGCTCTCTGATTGGTTAATAAATATTTTTTGTTCCTTAAAGATAAAACTTTATTCAGTTATTTCATCATGTTGACGATTCTGACCAACTGTGTGTTCATGACGATGAGCGACCCTCCACCATGGAGCAAGACTGTGGAGTGAGTTAACAGCTAGCACGTTACCATGGAAACCATGGTGACTGATGGGTGACTGATGTGTGTCTGATGGGTGTCTGATGGGTGACTGATGGGTGACTGATGGGTGTCTGATGAGTGACTGATGGGTGACTGATGGGTGTCTGATGGGTGACTGATGGGTGACTGATGGGTGTCTGATGAGTGACTGATGGGTGACTGATGGGTATCTGATGGGTGACTGATGGGTGTCTGATGGGTGACTGATGGGTGACTGATGGGTGTCTGATGAGTGACTGATGGGTGACTGATGGGTATCTGATGGGTATCTGATGGGTGACTGATGGGTATCTGATGGGTATCTGATGGGTGACTGATGGGTATCTGATGGGTGTCTGATGGGTATCTGATGGGTGACTGATGGGTATCTGATGGGTGACTGATGGGTGACTGATGGGTATCTGATGGGTGACTGATGGGTATCTGATGGGTATCTGATGGGTGACTGATGGGTATCTGATGGGTGTCTGATGGGTATCTGATGGGTGACTGATGGGTATCTGATGGGTATCTGATGGGTGACTGATGGGTATCTGATGGGTATCTGATGGGTGACTGATGGGTATCTGATGGGTGTCTGATGGGTGTCTGATGGATGTCTGATGGGTGACTGATGGGTGTCTGATGGGTGACTGATGGGTATCTGATGGGTGACTGATGGGTGTCTGATGGGTATCTGATGGGTATCTGATGGGTGACTGATGGGTGACTGATGGGTATCTGATGGGTGACTGATGGGTATCTGATGGGTATCTGATGGGTGACTGATGGGTATCTGATGGGTGTCTGATGGGTATCTGATGGGTGACTGATGGGTATCTGATGGGTATCTGATGGGTGACTGATGGGTATCTGATGGGTATCTGATGGGTGACTGATGGGTATCTGATGGGTGTCTGATGGGTGTCTGATGGATGTCTGATGGGTGACTGATGGGTGTCTGATGGGTGACTGATGGGTATCTGATGGGTGACTGATGGGTGTCTGATGGGTGACTGATGGGTATCTGATGGGTATCTGATGGGTGTCTGATGGGTGTCTGATGGGTGACTGATGGGTGACTGATGGGTGTCTGATGGGTGACTGATGGGTGACTGATGGGTGTCTGATGAGTGACTGTCTGATGGGTATCTGATGGGTGTCTGATGGGTGACTGATGAGTGACTGATGGGTGACTGATGGGTGACTGATGGGTATCTGATGGGTGACTGATGAGTGTCTGATGGGTGTCTGATGGGTGTCTGATGGGTGTCTGATGGGTGTCTGATGGGTGACTGATGAGTGACTGATGGGTGACTGATGGGTGACTGATGGGTATCTGATGGGTGACTGATGAGTGACTGATGGGTGACTGATGGGTGACTGATGGGTATCTGATGGGTGTCTGATGGGTGTCTGATGGGTGTCTGATGGGTGACTGATGAGTGACTGATGGGTGACTGATGGGTGACTGATGGGTATCTGATGGGTGACTGATGAGTGACTGATGGGTGACTGATGGGTGACTGATGGGTATCTGATGGGTGTCTGATGGGTGTCTGATGGGTGTCTGATGGGTGACTGATGGGTGACTGATGGGTGACTGATGGGTGACTGATGGGTATCTGATGGGTGTCTGATGGGTGTCTGATGGGTGTCTGATGGGTGTCTGATGGGTATCTGATGGGTGTCTGATGGGTGTCTGATGGGTGACTGATGGGTGTCTGATGGGTATCTGATGGGTGACTGATGGGTATCTGATGGGTGTCTGATGGGTGTCTGATGGGTGACTGATGGGTGTCTGATGGGTGTCTGATGGGTGTCTGATGAGTATCTGATGGGTATCTGATGGGTGTCTGATGGGTGTCTGATGGGTGTCTGATGGGTATCTGATGGGTGTCTGATGGGTGTCTGATGAGTATCTGATGGGTGTCTGATGGGTATCTGATGGGTGTCTGATGGGTGACTGATGGGTATCTGATGGGTGTCTGATGGGTGTCTGATGGGTGTCTGATGGGTGACTGATGGGTGTCTGATGGGTGTCTGATGGATGTTCTTGTGGTCCGACAGATACGTGTTTACAGGAATTTACACTTTTGAAGCTTCAGTGAAAGTCATGTCGAGAGGATTCTGTGTGGGAGACTTCACCTTCCTCAGAGACCCCTGGAACTGGCTTGACTTCATGGTCATCAGCATGGCGTAAGTCTCAATGCACACTGATGATAATGATGATGATGATGGTGAAGATGAAGGTGATGGTGAATGTGGTGGTGTTGATGATGGTAGTGGTGATGAAGATGATGATGATGAATGTGTTTCAGATATCTCACAGAGTTCGTAGATTTGGGAAATGTTTCTGCTTTGAGGACGTTCAGAGTTCTTCGAGCACTAAAAACCATCACAGTCATCCCAGGTCAGTGTGTGTGTGTGTGTTTGTGTGTGTGTGTGTGTGTGTGTGTGTGTGTGTGTGTGTGTGTGTGTATTTTTAATACTCACCGACCACTTTATTAGGTCCACCTTGCCTGTTTTACACAATTTGAAGATGTAATTGTAATTGTTGAGTAAAATATAGATTGTTCCGATCCGAGCTCTGAAACCAATTCAAGGAGAGAACTGATGACGGACAGTTTATGATGATACAAAGCTGTGAAGCTGCAAGTATTTAAAAAGTGAGTTGGTTTGATCTCAGTTGCTTAAATGATGCAAAACTATCATCAACATATAAATCCTTTAATGTGAGCAGACTGCTCCTGGTCCAGGCACTGACAGGTCCATCTGTAATAGAGGGTTAAACCAGGTAGGGGCATTCATTGAGAGACTCATCTAAACTGCACCAGACCTTCAAGGAGAGCTTCACCACGGGCTTCATACAAGGCCTGAGTGTAGGTTCAGGCCTTGTAGAGAGGCAGGCCCACATGACAAGTTCTCTAACTGTAAGAAACCAGTCTGAGAGAATCTGAGAGTCATCCTGCTGGAAGTTTCCTGTTCTTAGCAGACAGGAGAGGAACCCGGTTTCCTGTTCTTAGCAGACAGGAGAGGAACCCGGTTTCCTGTTCTTAGCAGACAGGAGAGGAACCCGGTTTCCTGTTCTTGGCAGACAGGAGAGGAACCCGGTTTCCTGTTCTTGGCAGACAGGAGAGGAACCCGGTTTCCTGTTCTTGGCAGACAGGAGAGGAACCCGGCTTCCTGTTTGTGGGAGCCTCCTCTATAAACCCATGCTGCCTTGTGATTGGCTGATTGAGGAGCAGGTGAACAGGTGAACCTAATAAAGTGGCCGGTGGAAAACGTCATAAACAAACAGGAAGTCAAACAGTCGCGTGTCATCATGTTTCTGTCTTAAACTCCGCCCCCCTCAGGTTTGAAGACGATTGTCGGAGCTCTCATCCAATCAGTGAAGAAGATGGCGGACGTCATGATCCTGACTGTGTTCTGCCTCAGCGTCTTCGCTCTGATTGGTCTGCAGCTCTTCATGGGAAACTTGAGGCAAAAATGTGTCCTGATGTCGCCACTGTTGCTCGGCAACCACACGTCTCCCGGCAACCTCACTACTGGTTACCTCGGCAACGACACGTCTCCCAGTAACCTCACCACTAGTTACCTTGGCAACAACACCTACGGCAACGACACAGGAAGCGATTTTGATTTCCAAGAGTACATCAAAAATACTGGTACAATGATGATGATGATGATGATGATGATGATGATGATGATGACATTTGTAGCTCTAACATCTTCATCTTTGACTGTCTGACAGAAAACCATTATTACCTCCCCGGAGCGAATGATGCTCTGCTGTGTGGAAACAGCTCAGACGCCGGGTAAGTGATGAAGATGATGGTGATGATGATGATGATGGTGATGATGATGATGATTATGATGGTGATGATGGTGATGATGGTGATGATGGTGATGATGATAATGATGGTGATGATGGTGATGATGATGATGTGATGATGATGATGGTGTGATGGTGGTGATGATGGTGATGATGGTGATGATGAAGATGATGATGGTGGTGATGATGATGGTGATGGTGATGATGATGATGGTGATGATGATGGTGGTGATGATGATGATGGTGATGATGAAGATGATGATGATGGTGATGATGATGATGATGGTGATGATGGTGATGATGATGATGATGATGATGATGGTGATGATGGTGGTGGTGATGATGATGATGGTGGTGATGATGATAGTGGTGATGATGATGATGAAGATGATGATGGTGATGATGATGATGATGATGGTGTGATGGTGATGATGAAGATGGTGATGTGTTCAGGGTCTGTCCGGAGGGTTACACATGTCTGAAAGTTGGCAGGAATCCAAACTACGGCTACACGAGCTACGACACGTTCGGCTGGGCGTTTCTGGCTCTGTTCAGACTGATGACCCAGGACTACTGGGAGAACCTGTTCCAGCTGGTCAGGACCTGTCTGTCTCTCACCTGTCTGTCTCTCACCTGTCTGTCTCTCACCTGTCTCTCACCTGTCTGTCTCTCACCTGTCTGTCTCTCACCTGTCTCTCACCTGTCTGTCTCTGTACCTGTCTGTCTTTCACCTGTCTGTCTCTGTACCTGTCTGTCTCTCACCTGTCTGTCTCTGTACCTGTCTCTCACCTGTCTGTCTCTATACCTGTCTGTCATCTGTCTGTCTCTCTCTCCTTTCTGTCTCACCTGTCTGTCTCTCACCTGTCTGTCTCTCTGTACTTGTCTGTCCCTCACCTGTCTGTCTCTCACCTGTCTGTCTCTCTGTACTTGTCTGTCCTTCACCTGTCTGTCTCTCTGTACCTGTCTGTCTCTCACCTGTCTGTCTGTCAGACTCTGCGTGCGGCAGGTAAAACCTACATGATCTTCTTCGTGGTGGTGATCTTCCTCGGCTCGTTCTACCTCATCAACCTGATCCTGGCGGTGGTTGCCATGGCGTACGCCGATCAGAACGAGGCAAGCATCGCCGAGGCCAAACAGAAGGAGGAAGAATACGCCCAAATCCTGGAGGCCCTGAAGAAGAGGGAGGAGGTCAGCTAACTGTCCGACCCACCACATCCACAACTGCTTATTAACAGACGGCTATACACAGCACTTAATAAACACATAAACAGCTGATGAATATCCAATGATCTGTGTGTGTCTGTGTGTGTCTGTGTGTGTGTGTGTCTGTGTGTGTGTGTGTGTGTGTGTGTGTGTGTGTGTGTGTGTGTGTTTATTACAACAGGCAAACTGCAGCGTGGAGTTCTCAGAGAAACACGATTCATCATCAACTGCAGATGTAAACGAGCAAGATCAAACTGCCATGGATGGTACACACACACACACACACACACACACACACACACACACACACACACACACACACACACACACATTTCCTCCACAGAATTCAGGCTTCAATGAAGTCTGTGCCTATAAAGTAACTTTCTGTCATCTCCAGTAGGGTTAGGGTCTCTGCTCACCTGTACGGCAGCTCAGAAGGGACAGCTTGGTGTAAATATTCACATTATTTAGAACGAGTGGGAGGAAATAAGAGCAGGAACGTTACTTTTAAAAGTAAAGTTATCTAACACTGTCTCCAGCTGCAGTCTCTAGCTGTTGTCTCCACCTAGGTTAGGGTTAGCTGTTGTCTCCAGCTGTTGTCTCCAGCTGCTGTCTCCAGCTGCTTTCTCCAGCTGTTGTCTCCAGCTGTTGTCTCCAGCTGCTGTCTCCAGCTGGGTTAGGGTTAGCTGTTGTCTCCAGCTGCTGTCTCCAGCTGTTGTCTCCAGCTGCTTTCTCCAGCTGTTGTCTCCAGCTGCTGTCTCCAGCTGCTTTCTCCAGCTGCTGTCTCCAGCTGCTTTCTCCAGCTGTTGTCTCCAGCTGCAGTCTCCAGCTGCTGTCTCCAGCTGCTGTCTCCAGCTGCTTTCTCCAGCTGCTGTCTCCAGCTGCTTTCTCCAGCTGTTGTCTCCAGCTGCAGTCTCCAGCTGCTTTCTCCAGCTGTTGTCTCCAGCTGCAGTCTCCAGCTGCTGTCTCCAGCTGCTGTCTCCAGCTGCAGTCTCCAGCTGCTGTCTCCAGCTGCTGTCTCCAGCTGTTGTCTCCAGCTGTTGTCTCCAGCTGCAGTCTCCAGCTGCTTTCTCCAGCTGCTGTCTCCAGCTGCTTTCTCCAGCTGTTGTCTCCAGCTGCTGTCTCCAGCTGTTGTCTCCAGCTGCTGTCTCCAGCTGTTGTCTCCAGCTGCTGTCTCCAGCTGCTTTCTCCAGCTGCTGTCTTCAGCTGCTTTCTCCAGCTGCTGTCTCCAGCTGCAGTCTCCAGCTGTTGTCTCCAGCTGTTGTCTCCAGCTGTTGTCTCTAGCTGTTGTCTCCAGCTGCTGTCTCCAGCTGCTGTCTCCAGCTGTTGTCTCACTGTGTTTCAGGGTATGATGACGACCAGAGACCGTGTCCTCCGTGTTGGTACGCCTTCTCTGATATCTTCCTGAAGTGGAACTGCTGTGGCTGCTGGCGGTGGATCAAGCCGTGGCTCTACACCATCGTCATGGACCCGTTCGTCGACCTCAGCATCACCATCTGCATCGTGCTGAACACCGTGTTCATGGCCATGGAGCATTACCCCATGACGCCGCAGTTTGAGGAGCTGCTGAGCGTCGGGAACCTGGTCAGTGCCCAAAAAGTCTGCTTCTGTTTGACCTCTGACCTCCTACCTCTGACCCTTGACCTCTGACCTCTGACCCTTGACGTCTGACCTCTGACCTCTGACCTCTTGCAGGTGTTCACAGGGATCTTCACGGCTGAGATGATTCTCAAACTTCTGGCCATGGACCCGTACTACTACTTCCAGGTGAGACTTCTGGTTCACTGCATCAAGGCGGTGACATCACGGTGACATCACGGTGACATCACGGTGACATCGTGGTGACATTGTGTTGACATCACGATGACATCACGATGACATCATGGTGACATTGTGGTGACGGTGATGTGAGATTGACCCGTTGCCATGGTTACAGGTGGGCTGGAACATCTTTGACAGCATCATCGTCACCATGAGTCTGGTGGAGCTGGGATTGGCCAACGTTCAGGGTCTGTCGGTGCTGCGCTCCTTCCGATTGGTCAGTATGACATCAGCATCATTACATCATCATTACATCCCCACCCGTCTGACCACCTGTCTCACCACCTATCTCACGACCTGTCTCACCACCCATCTCACCACCTGTCTCACCACCTGTCTCACCACCCGTCTCACCACCCGTCTCACCACCCGTCTCACCACCTGTCTCACCACCCGTCTCACTACCTGTCTCACCACCCGTCTCACCACCCGTCTCCTCACCCGTCTCACTACCCGTCTCCTCACCCGTCTCAACACCCGTCTCACCACCTGTCTCACCACCCGTCTCACCACCTGTCTCACCACCGGTCTCACCACCTGTCTCACCACCCGTCTCACCACCTGTCTCCTCACCGGTCTCACCCCCAGATGCGAGTGTTTAAGCTGGCTAAGTCGTGGCCGACTCTGAGCATGCTGATAAAGATCATCGGTAACTCGGTGGGGGCTCTGGGGAACCTGACGCTGGTCCTGGCCATCATCGTCTTCATCTTCGCCGTGGTCGGCATGCAGCTGTTCGGGAAGAGCTACAAAGACTGCGTGTGCCGCATCGCCGAGGACTGCGAGCTGCCCCGCTGGCACATGAACGACTTCTTCCACGCCTTCCTCATCATCTTCAGGGTCCTCTGCGGCGAGTGGATCGAGACCATGTGGGACTGCATGGAGGTGGCGGGTCAGACCATGTGCCTGATGGTCTTCATGTTGGTCATGGTCATCGGTAACCTGGTGGTGAGTCAGATCCAGGTCCTGAACCAGACCTGAACAAGTAATCAGTGTTATAACGTTTATATTTCCATATTTATGAATTCTTCTGACTGCTGATAACTCAACATGAGACCAGCTCCACCTGGAACCGGTTTGGACTTTTGGCTTTGGAGTCCTCCTCAGACTTTGAGATGTTGGTTCTGGTCTCATGGGTCCTCAAAGTCCCACCAGAGTCCGTCAGCAAATCTAATGCCAGTTTAAATGTGCATATTGAACCTGGTGCTGACTTTTGGGGCTTTTCCATTAGACAGTTCTAGCTCTGCTCTCCTGGGTTTGGTACCAGCTGGTCGTCATAGCAACGCTGAGTTAAACTGCTGTGACGTCATTTTCTACACAAACTGTTTCTGCCCCCCCTCAGTCTGCTGGTCTGGTTTCAGGTCCTGAACCTGTTCCTGGCTCTGCTGCTCAGCTCCTTCAGCGGTGAGAACCTGGCGGCTCCAGATGAAGACGGAGAGAACAACCTGCAGATCGCCATAAATCGGATCAACAGGGCCGTTGCCTGGGTGACGTCCTGGGTCCTGGAGCAGTTCTGGACTCTGCTGGGGAAGAAGGACCCGGACCAGAGCGGTAGATCCAGACCACCACAGAACCAGGACTTCATCAGTCTGTGAGGTTTGAATACTGAATGTTTTCTCTGTGTCGTTAGCGGCCGACGGCGACGAGGACGACAGGAAGGAGTTCTTGGCTTTGAGCTTTGTGGCCTCGGACCAGCCGGGGTCAGAGGTCAACGCTCTCAGCTGTAACCATGACGACCAGCCGGGGTCAGAGGTCAACGCTCTCAGCTGTAACCATGACGACCAGCCGAGTAACTACCACAACATCGCCACCCTGAAGGTTCCCATCGCCGAGGCCGAGTCGGACTTTGAGACGCCTGAAAATGACGATGATGACGAAGATGATGATGATGATGAAGATGATGAAGATGATGATGATGATGGTGATGAAGAGGAAGAAAATCACTCCCAAGTAAATGATCCAGTTATCTCTGCTTCATAAAGAGCGGGAAAATAAAGTCCCCGATCAATAATCAGTGTGTGTTTGTTCAGTGTGACGAGTCGTCGCTCTGCAGCACCGTCCAGAGGATCCCTGAAGTCCAGGAGGAAGACCACGATGAAGAGGAGGATAAAAACATACCTGTGGACTGCTGCACTGAAGGTACACACACACACACACACACACACACACAGACAGACACACATATACACACACACACATACACACACACACACATATACACACACACTGTCAGTTTCAGCCTGAGACAAATTTCCAATAAAATCTCTAAAAATATCTGTGTATGTGTGTGTGTGTGTGTGTGTGTGTGTGTGTGTGTGTGTGTGTGTGTGTGTATGTGTGTGTGTGTGTGTGTGTATGTGTATATATATGTGTGTGTGTGTATATGTGTGTATATGTGTGTGTGTGTATGTGTATATATATATGTGTGTGTGTGTGTGTGTATGTGTGTGTATGTGTGTATATGTGTGTGTATGTCTGTGTGTGTGTGTGTGTGTGTGTGTGTGTGTGTGTGTGTGTGTGTATGTGTTTGTGTGGTTTCAGAGTGCTACCGCTGCTGTCCGTGCCTGGTCATAGACACGTCCCAGGGCCGAGGGAAGGTCTGGTCTAACTTCAGGAGAACGTGTTACTCCATCGTTGAACACAACTACTTTGAGTCTTTCATCATCTTCATGATCCTGCTGAGCAGCGGAGCTCTGGTGACTCTTCATCTTTATCTTTTATTAACCTCAACATCACTCTGTGTACTGTAACATCAGACCATGTGACTGAGCAGGTCAGCTCTGATTGGTCCTCAGTGTGAGTACTAACCTTTGGAGACAACATGGCCGACAGCAGCTCGCTGGAAAACTAACTCACAGCTAACACGTAGCTAACAATGGACTACAAACATGGCTGCCGTAGGTGAGTTTGTAACACTGTGACATCATGATGAACTAATGACAAAACCTCTCTTCTGTTGCCATGGAAACAAATTAGCATCATTCAATTAGAGCTCAGATTTCAGCTTGATGAGCGTCACTGAGCTGGTTGTGTGTGTGTGTGTGTGTGTGTGTGTGTGTGTGTGTGTGTGTGTGTGTGTGTGTGTGTTTGAACAGTGCTAACGTGTGTGTGTGTATGTGTGTGTGTGAACAGTACTAACGTGTGTGTGTGTGTGTGTGAACAGTGCTAACGTGTGTGTGTGTGTGTGTGTGTGTGTGTAGGCGTTTGAAGACGTCTACCTGGAGCAGCGTCGGGTCATAAAGACGTTGCTGGAGTACGCCGACCAGGTGTTCACCTACGTGTTCGTAATCGAGATGATTCTCAAGTGGGTCGCCTACGGATTCAAGACCTACTTCACCAACGCCTGGTGCTGGCTTGACTTCCTCATCGTAGACGTAAGAACATGTTACCATAGCAACGAGCTCTGTATGCAGACGGGTCAGTGAGGTGTTTCTGTCTCCATGAGGTTTAGTTTAAATTTAAAGGGTTAAAATAAACATGAATAACTTCACACATATATTAGAGGATTATGGTAAAAATGTCTAAGTGGTGTAACCATAAAAACTACTCCTAGCCTCCCCCGGATGTCTGAACTCCTGACCCGATCTCTAACGCTGAGCCCAGACTCTCTCTGCTTGGATCCAGCATCTCATTGTTTGGGTCACTACCCAAAGCTGGTGAGCAGAGGTGAGGGTTGGGACGTAGACTGACTGCTGAACTGAGAGCTGCACCTTCAGGCTCAGCTCGTTCTCCACCAGGACAGTCATCACTGCTGATGCTGCACCCATCCTGGGCAGTAACCCCCCCCTCCCCCCAACCCTGAGGGGGCAGTCCACCTTGTTCCAGCAGAGTACCATGGCCTCAGATGTGGAGGTGCTGACTCTCATCCCGACCGCTTCACATTCAGCTACAAACCGTCCCAGAGCCTGTTGGATATCTTCACCTGTAGAGTCCAACAGAACAACATCAACCACAAACAGCAGAGAGGCCATTCTGAGGTCCCCAAACTGGACTCTCTCCTCCCCCCGGCTGCACTTTGAGACTCTGTCCATGAAGATCACAAACAGGATCAGAGACCAGGGACAGCCCTGATGGAGCCCAACACCCACTGAGACCAGGTCTGACTTACTGCAGAGGATGTGAACACAGCTCTCACAGCGGTTGTGTCTGTGAGACCCAATGGCTCGCAGCAGAGACCCTGGTAACCCAAACTCCCACAAGGTCCCCCCAGGGACACGGTCCTAAGCCTTCTCGATGTCCACAAAGCACATGTAGACTAGATGTGTGAACTCCCATGACCCCTCCAGGATCCTGCAGGGTGAAGAGCTGGTCCACTGTTCCACGGCCAGAGTCCACATCGCTCCTCCTGAATCAGGTTCAACAATCAGCCGGAGCCTTTCAGCATCAGCTTCTCCAGGAGGCTGAGTAGTGTGATCCTGATAGTTGGAACCTCCGGTCTGCCAGTCCAAGGGTCACTGTCCCAGACCTCCATGCGACGTTGAAGAGGCGTGCCAACAATGACAACCCCACAATGTCCAGAGCCTTCAGCATCACAGGGTGAACCTCCACCCCGCCCCCCGGATCATCCAGCTCTGCCTCCTCTACAGAGAACATGTTGGCTGGGTTTAGAAGTGTTCCTTCCCCCGCCCGACAATATCGCCAGGCGAGGGCAGCAGCAACAACCTGAGCTGAGCCCTCCTGAGTCACCTGACAGTTTGCCAGAACTTCTTCGAGGCCGTCCGTTAGTCCTTCTCCATGATCTGCCCAAACCGCTGCCTTCTACCAAATAATTCAACTTGCTTGAAAACAGTTAATAGTCAATAAAACACAATATCAACTAGTTAGGCATGATCTTACATTATAACTTTTATATTAAATAAAGCTAATGGAATACTATTGTTCTAAATATTACATTTCATCTGGTTACCATGGAGACCAGGAAACATTTACATGTTTTAAATGAAGTCATTATTAGTATAAGTCCACTTAAACACACTGTACCTGATACAATATTTAATATCTATCATTCTTTTGAGGTTACACCATTTGACATGTTCAGGAGCATTCAGTCTTACTTTTGGTAAAAAATGGGTCAAATGTCATTTCAAATCTCTCTTATTGATCTTTTTTTAATATATTGATTATATTGAAGTGGTCGTAACCTCCATGATGTCTTGCTGCGGAGTTCAGTCTGAATTTAAACCTGATGCTGCTTTTAAATCTAGTTTAACTGATTTATGAATTCATCATCTTACCAACTCTTATTATCTCTGAGCCTGCTGTAATCATACTGACTATTAAAAAGTGTCCAGGTGAATAAATGAAGCTACTTTTCTATATCAGTCTGAATTGGTTGGAGGTCCCAGAGATGCAGAGTGAATCAGAGACGTTCCTCCTGTTCTTATATTTCTCATATTCTTGAATTGCTCATCTTGACTCTCATCTGTCTCTGGTGTCTTTTGTTGTGGTGCTATATAAATAAAGGTTGATTTATTGTCCCAGGTGTCTCTGGTGTCTCTGACCGCCAACCTGCTGGGATTCTCTGAGCTGGGAGCCATCAAGTCTCTGAGGACACTGAGAGCTCTGAGGCCTCTGAGGGCCCTGTCTCGCTTTGAGGGCATGAGGGTGAGACACCTGCCTGTCTGTCTCTCTGTGTCCAGGTGGGTGCGATGTACTGACCTGTCTCTCTCTCTCTGTGGTCAGGTGGTGGTGAACGCGCTGGTCGGAGCGATCCCGTCCATCTTTAACGTGCTGCTGGTGTGTCTGATCTTCTGGCTGATCTTCAGCATCATGGGCGTCAACCTGTTTGCAGGAAAGTATTATTACTGCTTTAACGAGACGGCCGGCGAGTCCTTTCACCACGAAGATGTCGACAACAAGACCGAATGTTTGGCTCTGATTCAGATGAACTTCACTGAGGTCCGCTGGAAGAACACAAAGGTTAACTACGACAACGTGGGGATGGGCTACCTGTCGCTGCTGCAGGTGGTCAGTATGAACATGTGACCTCTCCGTTAGTTTGGGATGTTTAGCTTCAGATAAAGTTCAATGTGTTTTTATTCTGCTGATCTCAGCGTTTGTTTCCATCAGGCCACGTTTAAAGGTTGGATGGACATCATGTACGCAGCCGTGGACTCCAGAGAGGTTAGTGCATCAGCTGTTAGCTGCTGGTACTGTTAATGGTTACCATGGTTACCATACTGTGTGTGTGTGTGTGTGTGTGTGCAGGTGGAGTCCCAGCCTATCTACGAGGACAACCTGTACATGTATCTGTACTTCGTCTGTTTCATCATCTTCGGCTCTTTCTTCACCCTCAACCTCTTCATCGGAGTCATCATCGACAACTTCAACCAGCAGAAAGCAAAGATATGTGTCACACTTAGAGAGACAGACAGACAGACAGGCAGACAGACAGACAGACAGACAGGCAGACAGACAGACAGGCAGACAGACAGAGAGACAGAGAGACAGACAGACACTCAGAGAGACAGAGAGACAGACAAACAGACAGACAGACAGATAGATGAATAATGACCTGTCTCTCTCTCTTGTCTTTACTTGGGGGGAAAAGACATCTTCATGACGGAGGAGCAGAAGAAATATTACAACGCTATGAAGAAACTGGGCTCCAAGAAACCTCAGAAACCGGTTCCACGCCCCGAGGTCAGTCGCCGTGAGGTCACTTCCTGTCTCAACCTGTGTGTCCAGGTGTGAAACGTCTTCAGGTGTGTCTCTTCCTGTCCCACAGAACAAGTTCCAGGCGTTGGTGTTTGACTTGGTGACCCAGCAGCCGTTTGACATCTTCATCATGGTGCTGATCTGTCTCAACATGGTGACGATGATGGTGGAGACGGACGAGCAGAGTCCAGAGAAAGACCGGATCCTGTACTGGGTCAACCTGGTCTTCATCGTCTTCTTCACCATCGAGTGCACGCTCAAAATCACCGCGCTCAGACATTACTACTTCGCCGTCGGCTGGAACATCTTCGACTTCGTGGTGGTTATTCTCTCCATCGTAGGTGAGTCGCCTTCTGATGATGTCATTATCTTGTCGGCTGGGTCGGTTCTAGCGAGACAAGCTGAGGTACGATTGTTGAGCTCATGGGTTTTATATGTTTTATATTGTTTTTATACTTCAGGAGTTAGAACCGTAGAGTACCGAACACTAACCGTCTGGTGAGAGTGTTGATTCGTTAAATCGCAGAAGAAGAAGAAGAAGAGTTTGACGTGTTCTTCTTCTCCTCCTCCGCCAGGTCTCCTCCTCGCTGACATCATAGAGAAGTACTTTGTCTCGCCCACGCTCTTCCGTGTGATCCGATTGGCTCGCATCGGTCGGGTCCTTCGTCTCATTCGTGGGGCGAAGGGAATCCGGACGCTGCTCTTCGCCCTGATGATGTCACTTCCTGCGCTCTTCAACATCGGCCTCCTCCTCTTCCTCATCATGTTCATCTTCTCCATCTTCGGCATGTCGAACTTCGCCTACGTGAGGAAGGGCGCCATGATAGATGACATGTTTAACTTTGAGACGTTCGGGAACAGCATGATCTGCATGTTCATGATCACGACGTCGGCGGGTTGGGACGGCATGCTGGTCCCCATCATGAACACGCCTCCGGACTGCGACCCCAACGCGGAGCATCCGGGGACGCTGGTCAGAGGAGACTGCGGCAGCCCGGGCGTGGGCATCGTCTTCTTCACCACCTACATCATCATGTCCTTCCTGGTGGTGGTCAACATGTACATCGCCATCATCCTGGAGAACTTCAACGTGGCCACCGAGGAGAGCAGCGACCCGCTGTGCGAAGACGACTTCGAGATGTTTTATGAGATCTGGGAGAAGTTCGACCCCGACGCGTCACAGTTCATCCAGTACAAGTGAGTCTTAATCCCAAGTCATTATTGATCAGTAATCAATAAAACATATTAACTCTGACTGATGGACTCTCGTTTCCACAGTAAACTTTCAGATTTCTGCGACACGCTGCAGGATCCTCTCAGGATCCCCAAACCCAACACCATCAAACTGATCCACATGGATCTGCCTCTGGTTCCTGGAGACAAGATCCACTGTCTGGACATCCTGCTGGCGCTCACTGCACAGGTAACCTCACCTGACTCCGGTAACCTCACCTGACTCAGGCTACGTCTCCTGAATCAAGTAACGTCTCCTGACTCAGGCTACGTCTCCTGACTCAGGTAACGTCTCAGGTAACGTCTCCTGACTCAGGTAACGTCCTTTAAGCCTTACATACTGTTGACTCATCTTTATCTGGCCTTTCTCTGATGTGACTCACAGCGTAAAAACATGTTTTTGTTCTGGACCATAAAACAGCGACTGAATGTTTTCCATCAGATGAATCAAACATGAATTAATGACTGACGGAGAATGAATGTGAGTGTAGAGACTAATGATGGGTCAGAATATGAGCAACCTGCAGTCATGTCACACCATGGTGCATTCAAGTGCACCTCGTAAACTCAAAAATCTGTAATCAACGGGACAAAAAGGTTGTTTAAAGGGAAAACGTCTCTTTTTAGTCAATTAGATGCTAAACCAAAAAATGTTCATTCATTTGTAAACGGGCACATTTAGCTACGATTTAGCTTTGCCCCATGTTACTTTATGTTGTGTCATATATATGTGTGTGTGTGTGTGTGTGTGTGTGTCTGTGTGTGTGTGTGTGTGTGTGTGTGTGTGTGTGTGTGTGTGTGTGTGTGTGTGTGTGTGTGTGTGTGTGTGTGTGTGTGTGCAGGTGCTGGGTGATGCAGGAGGGATGGACGCTCTCAAAGCCAGCATGGAGGAGAAGTTCATGGCCAACAATCCCTCAAAGGTTTGAACTGATGGTTAAACTGAAGCTTTTCTTGATGTTACTAGTTTAATATTTCACTTCATCATTTTATCGTACGATGCAGAACATGAACGACGAGCTAGAGGAGACGGGTCAATAGAAACTGATGTGTTGATGTATTACTGCAGGTGTCGTATCAACCAATCAGCAGCACCCTGCGGAGGAAACAGGAAGAGGTGGCAGCGAAGGTGATCCAGAGAGCGTACAGGAAGCACCTGCTGCAGCGGACGCTCAAACTGGCGTCCTACAAATACCGCGAGAAGACGAAGGGACGGCGAGGCGAGGAGCCGCCTCCGGAGACAGAAGGTCTCCTCTGCCAACGAATCCATCAGCTGTACGGAGACGAAGACGGTGACGGAGACGAGACGAGGACGGCTGCCTCACCTGTCTCACCTGTCCCACCTGTCTCACCTGTCCCACCTGTCTCACCTGCCTCACCTGTCCCACCTGTCCCACCTGCCTCACCTGCCTCACCTGTCTCACCTGTCCCACCTGTCTCACCTGTCTCACCTGTCCCACCTGTCTCACCTGTCCCACCTGCCTCACCTGCCTCACCTGTCTCACCTGCCTCACCTGTCTCACCTGTCTCACCTGCCTCACCTGCCTCACCTGCCTCACCTGTCTCAGGTGAGAGTCCGGCTCCTGCTGCCCGGGTGGAGCTTCAGAGTGAGTTTCTCCTCCACGCTGCGCCGCCACTCAACATGCGTGACTTCCTGCGAGATGAGAACCTGAGGGAGTCTATCGTCTGATCGTGGCTCTCTGAGGACTCACCTGAGGACTCACCTGAGGACTCACCTGGGGACTCACCTGAGGACTCACCTGAGGACTCACCTGGGGACTCACCTGGGGACTCACCTGAGGGCTCACCTGGGGACTCACCTGAGGACTCACCTGAGGACGGTTCCTGTGGGAGCAGCTGAAGCTTTGAACATGAAAACGTTTGATGCTGTTTTTTTAATCTGAAACTTTATTTAAACTAACGCAGGATATTATTGACGCTTACCTGACCGCTATGATGTCATCAGTACCGCTATGATGTCATCAGTACTCTCAGACTAAGTTTGATCCACGCTGAGTTCTGTTCAGGAGTCCAGACGACCAATCACAGAGCAGAAACTGTTGCTGCAGCTGTTGAAGAACGTTTAATAATCTTTCATTTAACTTCGTATCAAACGTTCACAGACCGGCAGCGTCGTCAATAACCAATCACTCAGACCTTCATCAGCAGGGTCAGCAGCTGGAATGAATGACGTCATTGTGATGTAAGCGTGACGTCATCGTGACGTCATCGTGACGTCAGCGTGATGTCATCGTGACGTCAGCGTGATGTCAGCGTGATGTCATCGTGACGTCAGCGTGATGTCAGCGTGATGTCAGCGTGACGTCAGCGTGATGTCAGCGTGACGTCAGCGTGATGTCAGCGTGATGTCAGCGTGACGTCATCGTGATGTCAGCGTGATGTCAGCGTGATGTCATCGTGACGTCAGCGTGATGTCAGCGTGATGTCAGCGTGATGTCAGCGTGATGTCATCGTGATGTCAGCGTGATGTCAGAGACTCAGGAAAGCCTTTCAGTGACTTTGACCCTGGACATACTGATTCCTTTTCACTTGAATCACATGAATTTATTGATGAGATCAGTCCTAGAAATTCAAAATGATAAAAACTAACTTATAAATAATGACAGAGCGCAGCGCTGGTAGGTTTTTTAACATTGTCTTCTTATACAATGCTTTTATCACCGGTATGATTCTAGTAGTACAAATGTAGTTTTTGTGTGTAAAGTCACTACAGTGAACACGACATGGCTGCACATACACTCTGCCTCCAGTCACCACCTGCAGATTAATGAAGATTAATGAAGATTAATGAAGATTAATGAAGATTAATGAATGCAGTGTTTATTGTGGAGTCTGAGTCTGTGGTGTAAAAACTGTTTCTAACTGGTTAACTGGGAACTGGCTGCAGAACGTAGCTGGACAAGTGTTGCTGTAATAATAACTGTAAATAAAGTTATTATGAGCATTATTATTATTATTATGATGTCTGATTGTACGGACGCTCACTAAAGCTGTTCCATATTTCACTTCAAGACATCTGAAAACTCTGTTCAGGCTGCTGAGGGACGAGTGGGGGGGGGGGGGGGGTATTCTTGTTTTCTGATTGGTCCAGTGAAAACAACATGTACATCAATATACACGAATACTTTGCATTGACTGTTTCTGGTTGAATGTGGGCTACAGAGGTCTGATATGAGTCTGATATGAGGCTGATATGAGGCTGATATGAGGCTGATATGAGGCTCATATGAGACTGATATGAGACTGATATGAGGCTGATATGAGACTGATATGAGGCTGATATGAGGCTGATATGAGACTGATATGAGGCTGATATGAGGCTGATATGAGACTGATATGAGGCTGATATGAGACTGATATGAGACTGATATGAGGCTGATATGAGGCTCATATGAGACTGATATGAGGCTGATATGAGACTGATATGAGACTGATATGAGGCTGATATGAGGCTCATATGAGACTGATATGAGACTGATATGAGGCTGATATGAGACTGATATGAGGCTGATATGACGCTCATATGAGACTGATATGAGGCTGATATGAGGCTGATATGAGGCTGATATGAGGCTGATATGAGTCTGATATGAGGCTGATATGAGACTGATATGAGGCCGATATGAGGCTGATATGAGGCTGATATGAGGCTGATATGAGGCTGATATGAGTCTGACATGAGGCTGATATGAGGCTGATATGAGTCTGATATGAGGCTGATATGAGGCTGATATGAGACTGATATGAGGCTGATATGAGGCTGATATGAGGCTGATATGAGACTGATATGAGGCTGATATGAGACTGATATGAGACTGATATGAGGCTGATATGAGGCTGATATGAGTCTGACATGAGGCTGATATGAGGCTGATATGAGGCTGATATGAGGCTGATATGAGACTGATATGAGGCTGATATGAGGCTGATATGAGGCTGATATGAGACTGATATGAGGCTGATATGAGGCTGATATGAGGCTGATATGAGGCTGATATGAGGCTGATATGAGACTGATATGAGGCTGATATGAGCCTGACATGAGGCTGATATGAGGCCGATATGAGGCTGATATGAGGCTGATATGAGGCTGATATGAGTCTGACATGAGGCTGACATGAGGCCGATATGAGACTGATATGAGTCTGACATGAGGCTGATATGAGGCCGATATGAGGCTGATATGAGGCTGATATGAGACTGATATGAGGCTGATATGAGACTGATATGAGACTGAAGTTAGACTGATATGAGGCTGATATGAGGCCGATATGAGACTGATATGAGGCTGATATGAGGCTGATATGAGGCTGATATGAGACTGATATGAGGCTGATATGAGTCTGACATGAGGCTGATATGAGGCCGATATGAGGCTGATATGAGACTGATATGAGGCTGATATGAGGCTGATATGAGGCTGATATGAGGCTGATATGAGGCTGATATGAGGCTGATATGAGACTGATATGAGTCTGATATGAGTCTGATATGAGGCTGATATGAGGCTGATATGAGGCTGATATGAGGCTGATATGAGTCTGATATGAGACTGATATGAGTCTGATATGAGGCTGATATGAGGCTGATATGAGGCTGATATGAGGCTGATATGAGACTGATATGAGGCCGATATGAGGCTGATATGAGTCTGATATGAGACTGATATGAGGCTGATATGAGGCTGATATGAGGCTGATATGAGGCTGATATGAGTCTGATATGAGTCTGATATGAGGCTGATATGAGGCTGATATGAGTCTGATATGAGGCTGATATGAGGCTGATATGAGGCTGATATGAGGCTGATATGAGGCTGATATGAGACTGATATGAGGCTGATATGAGGCTGATATGAGACTGATATGAGGCTGATATGAGGCTGATATGAGGCTGATATGAGTCTGATATGAGGCTGATATGAGACTGATATGAGGCTGATATGAGACTGATATGAGTCTGATATGAGGCTGATATGAGACTGATATGAGGCTGATATGAGGCTGATATGAGACTGATATGAGGCTGATATGAGGCTGATATGAGGCTGATATGAGACTGATATGAGACTGATATGAGACTGATATGAGGCTGATATGAGACTGATATGAGGCTGATAACGGAAGTATACGTGCATTGATGAACACATTGGCAGTATGGATCCGATCAGAAAGCCAATGAGAAGACAGCATGCCACAAAGTCTACTGTCAGATCATTAATGATGGACTGCAGCTCTACTTTGTCTTTCTTTCTTTCTTTCTTTCTTTTTTTCTTTCTTGGTCATTTCTCTTCATGTCTTGTGTATTTTTCTATATTAATCTGAGCAGTGAACCGCTTCATCTGATTGGTGGATGAGTGTCATTGTGACCTGAATGCAAAACCAATAAAGTTTAAATTCAAATTGTCCTGAAAGTGTCTCTTCATCATTCTCCAGACTCCATTGACACCTGTCCCAAAACACCTGTCCCAAACCACCTGTCCCAAACCACCTGTCCCAAACCACCTGTCCCAAACCACCTGTCCCAAACCACCTGTCCCAAACCACCTGTCCCAAACCCAGTCATGAAGGAAGAAAGTTTTGAAACCTGTACCTGACCCTGTGATAGGATGCCACTTAACCAGCTGTTTGTTAACCAGCTGTTAGTTAACCAGCTGACCCTAACCCTGCTTCCTCCTCGTCAACATGTGCAGGTGTTCTCCGTGTTCTCCGTGTTCTCGGTGTCGGTGTCGATGTCATGGAGCCATGAATGTATTCAGCTTCCTGTCATGTAACTGTCAGCTGTTCATTTATTCAGTGGTTCATTTCCTGTCAGGTCTGAATAAACACTCACAGCTGTGTGTCATTCAACATGTTTAAGGTTCTTCACGGTTCCTCAGGAGAACGTCACTCTGTCACATCAGCTGATCATGTTTAAGAACGTTTAGAGACACATGGAGACGTTTAACCCTGTAAGACTGTTGCACAATTACATCATCACTTTTAACAATTAAAGGTCTGCAAATGTTATTTTTCCATAGTTAATGGGTCCTATTATAATTATAATTATTATAATTATAATAAACATCCTAAACCTGTTTGTTAACCAGCTGTTTAGTAGTTAATGGGTCCTTTTACCTTTTACCTTTTATTTGTCCTCACAATGCTTTAGGATAGAAGAAGTTTATATCTGGCCATGAACTCACTCTACCTGTAAACTTCCCGTTCAGCTCATTTCCTTTTATTTGGGTTAGGGTTTGTCTAGAACATGTACATACAAACTGTACGTAGTTATTTTATTCATCGAATGTGACTTCGAGCTGTCTGTGTTGTAATTCTACAGCGTTGGACCAGAGTGGTCGTCAAGCCTCTGCTCCTGACCAGGGTTATTATAGTTCACTAAAACTAAGACCAGCTATAATAACCTCGCTCCTCACACATTACACAAGGACACTCCTCACATCTTCACACACTGATTAAAGGGTCAGGGTCAGGTTTATGGGTTAGGGTCAGGGGTCAGGGTTGGGGTCAGGGTCTGGGTCAGGGTCAGGGTTGGGGTCAGGGTCTGGGTCAGGGTCTGGGGTTGGGGTCAGGGTCAGGGTCTGGGGTTGGGGTCAGGGTTAAATGTTTACTTAGTTTAGCTTCGACCAGAATTAAACACATTTATAGCTTCTAAATGATCCTGAGCCAAAGTAGCACCTTGTAGGGGGGGGGGGCTGTTGCATTGATCAGGGACATGGGAGGGGGGGGGGCTGTTGCATTGATCAGGGACATGGGGGGGGGGGGGGGGCTGTTGCATTGATCAGGGACATGGGGGGGGGGGGGGGGGGTTAGGGTTGTGTGATTATTACTGATGATATAAACTGTTACGGGACTGAGGAAGAAATCAACCCTGCAGATAAAAGTTTGTCTGTTCAGACAAATACAGAAACTCTGCTCCCAACTGGGCCCAACGTGGACTCATGGGGACTCGTGGAGACTCGTGGAGACCTTTAGAGACGTGTCCCTGTCCCGGTGAACCTCGTGGACCTCGTGGACCTCGTGGTCTCAGGTTGTTTATTCATGTTTTGGTTTCAGCAGAAAAACAGTTTCATGTTTCTGTTCATGAATTTAATCATCATGGTTACAGCTATAAAACTAGACCTGAACCAGGACCAGCTCAGACCAGACCCAGGACCAGCTCAGACCTGAACCAGGACCAGCTCAGACCAGACCCAGGACCAGCTCAGACCTGAACCAGGACCAGCTCAGACCAGACCCAGGACCAGCTCAGACCAGACCCAGGACCAGCTCAGACCTGAACCAGAACCAGCCCAGTACCAGTCATGGACCGAGGTGAGACGCACACGAAACATTTTTATTAATTTTATTTTTCATCTAATTTCAATTTTTGAATGATCCTGTCTCACCCACCTGTCTGTCCCACCTGTCTCTCTCTCTCTCCTGTCCCACCTGTCTGTCCCACCTGTCTGTCTCTCCTGTCCCACCTGCCTGTCCCACCTGTCCCACCTGTCTGTCTCTCTCCTGTCCCACCTGTCTCTCTCTCTCCTGTCCCACCTGTCTGTCTCTCCTGTCCCACCTGTCTCTCTCTCTCCTGTCCCACCTGTCTCTCTCTCTCCTGTCCCACCTGTTTCTCTCTCTCCTGTCCCACCTGTCTCTCTCTCTCCTGTCCCACCTGTCTCTCTCTCTCCTGTCCCACCTGTCTGTCTCTCCTGTCCCACCTGTCTGTCCCACCTGTCTGTCTCTCTCCTGTCCCACCTGTCTCTCTCTCTCCTGTCCCACCTGTCTGTCTCTCTCCTGTCCCACCTGTCTCTCTCTCTCCTGTCCCACCTGTCTGTCTCTCCTGTCCCACCTGTCTGTCTCTCAGTGTTCCTCCTGCTGTCCCTCTTGTCTCTGGGTGTGTCCTCTCAGTCGTTCCCAGACAGTCAGCGTTTGTTCTCCATCGCTGTGAGCAGAGTTCAGCATCTCCACATGCTCGCCCAGCGCCTGTTCTCCGAGTTCGTAAGTTCCACCAAAGGTTCTCCATCTTACCCACGTTCTCCATCTCACCCACGTTCTCCATCTTACCCACGTTCTCATGATCACGTTCTCACGTTCTCACGTTATCACGTTCTCACGTTCTCATGTTCTCATGTTAGGAGAGTTCTCTGCAGATGGAGGAGCAGCGTCAGCTCAACAAAATCTTCCTGCAAGATTTCTGTAACTCAGATTACATCATCAGCCCCATCGACAAGCACGAGACCCAGCGCAGCTCTGTGAGTACACACACTACTACACACTAATACACACTACTACACACTACTACACACTGCTACACACAGTACACACTACTACACACTGTACTACACACTACTACACACTGCTACACACTACTACACACTACTACTACTACACACTACTATACACTGCTGTAATAGTGTGTAGTAGTGTGTGGAGTAGTGTATAGTAGTGTGTAGTACAGTGTGTAGTAGTGTGTACTGTGTGTAGCAGTGTGTAGTAGTGTGTAGTAGTGTGTATTAGTGTGTAGTAGTGTGTGGAGTAGTGTGTAGTAGTGTGTATTGTGTGTATTGTGTGTATTGTGTGTAGTAGTGTGTATTGTGTGTATTGTGTGTAGTAGTGTGTATTGTGTGTATTGTGTGTAGTAGTGTGGAGTAGTGTGTAGTAGTGTGTAGTAGTGTGTAGTAGTGGTGTGTAGTAGTGTGTGTAGCAGTGTGTAGTAGTGTGTATTGTGTGTATTGTGTGTAGTAGTGTGTAGTAGTGTATAGTAGTGTGTATTGTGTGTATTGTGTGTAGTAGTGTGTACTGACGGCGGGCCGTTGCAGGTGCTGAAGCTGCTCTCCATCTCGTACCGGCTGGTGGACTCGTGGGAGATCCCGAGTCATTCTCTTCCTGGAGGTTCGGCTCCGAGGAACCAGATCCCCCAAAAACTGTCCGAGCTCAAGACTGGAATCAGCATGTTGATCAGCAGGGTGACACACACACACACACACACACACACATACACACACACACACACACACACACACACACACACACACATCAGTCATATAATCAGCTGAATGTCACATGATGTGAACTGACTTCCTGTGTGTCCAGCAGGCCAATCAGGATGCAGAGCTGTTCTCCGATGGCTCCGCCTTCCAGCTGGCTCCTTTCAACGAATCTCTGAGACGAAGCTACGAGCTGCTAGCATGCTTCAAGAAGGACATGCACAAGGTGATGATGATGATGATGATGATGGTGGTGAAGGTGATGAAGGTGATGTCACTGATGATGTCACTGATGATGTCATTTACAGGTGGAGACGTACCTGACGGTGGCTAAATGTCGGCTCTCTCCAGAAGCCAACTGCACCCTGTAGCCCCGCCTCTCTGATGACGTCATCGTGTCTGATGTAGCCCCGCCTCTCTGATGACGTCATTGTTTCTGCTTTAGCCCCGCCTCCATGTTAGTTAGGTGTGATGTCATCATGACATAAATAGTACAAGCTATGAACAGGAAGTGATGTCATACTGCCCGCCATTCCTGAGCATGTGAAATAAACTGATGTGTTGCATTAAAGCTGCGTCTCTGTAGTTATTATCTGTAGTTTAATATATCGTCAGCCTCATAGCATAATAGTCATTTTTTGGCCAAATTGTGATATGTGCCTAACTTAACTCTCCTACCATCATCCTGTATGTCTGCCTATGTCCTTGGCCAATCACAACACTTATTATAAGCCAATCACACTTCCTGCCTGAGTCATCTCTTTGACTCTTTGGCAGTTATGATTCAAACACAATGGCAGAAAGAATGAGCTGTTCCTGTTTAATGGTGAAACATCAAAATTCCTCACATCACCACGAAGCAACCGGATCCCTAACTAGAAAGTTTTCATCTCCAATGTCTCAAGATGTTTCTGAGTGAATTTGAAGTCGGTCGGATTAAATCCCTAGGACAAGTTCGTTAAAGTACGAGGCGTGGAAAACGCCAAAATCGCGCATATTTTTCAAAATGGCGGACTTCCTGTTGGAGTGACGTCATGGGTCCAAGAGACTTTTTTGTGCGTCTTTACAAGATACATATGTGTACCAAATTTCGTTTGTCTATGTCAATCTGACTTGAGGGGCTCAATTTTTTTTCAATTTTCAATGGGGCGCTATTGTATCCAGTAGGTGGCGCTATGGAGCTGACACAGTATTGATGCATATACGTGTTCAGGACGGGACTCTCTACATGCGTGATTAATTTGGTGAGGCTAACAATATGCAGTTTATTATCTATAGTTTATCTGTAATTTAATATCTGTTTAATATCTGTAGTTTAATATCTGTAGTTTATTATATGTAGTTTATTATCTGTAGTTTAATATCTGTAGTTTATTATCTGTAGTTTATTATATGTAGTTTATTATCTGTAGTTTAATATCTGTAGTTTATTATCTGTAGTTTAATATATGTAGTTTATTATCTGTAGTTTAATATCTGTAGTTTATTATCTGTAGTTTAATATATGTAGTTTATTATCTGTAGTTTAATATCTGTAGTTTAATATCTGTAGTTTATTATATGTAGTTTATTATCTGTAGTTTATATTAATATAACGAGTGAAGCAGTTGCAGTTCTCTCCGTGGCCACCAGGTGGCAGCAGCTTTACATTCATCTCCCGGGCAGCCACTTCGGCTTTTTCCGTCAGCAGTCGTTCAGTTCCGGCCGGGCCCTCGGCGCTCCTCGGTATGTTCCGGCAGAGTTCGGCTGCTAACGGTTGGTGTGTTCAAATCTTCGGCTGCTCCTCCTGAAGAAAGAGCCGAACCGGACAGCGCGAGAGCGGGATGACGGTGCTGCAGGAACCGGTCCAGGTAACAGCTCGGTGCCATCACCGGACAGTGGAGCGTTACCGGAGCCCGGTGACGTTACTGGAACCCGGGACGTTACCGGAGCCCGGGGACGTTACCGGAGCCCGGTGATGGCTCCTCCGTCCCGGCCTCAGGGCTAGGCCCGGCCCGGTGTACCGGCGTTATTAGCACTAACACCGGTTATTAGACCCAGTCATCACGGGGAGCCCGGTCCCGGGAGTAGCCGGACCGGTCAGCACGGTAACTCGGTACCGGTTCGGTTCAGAGGTCAGACTCCCGGTAACACCGACAGTTTACCGAGTTACAGCAGAACCAGCACCGAGCAGCTAACAGGAGAACCGGAGAGCAGCGGCACCGGACAGCTGCAGAGCACTGGGCTCTGCGGGCCGGGGCTCCGGTTATCTGACCGGTGGTGGTTCTGCTGTGACGCGGTCCAACCGTAAAAACGTCCCGGTGCAGAGAAGCTATGATGCTAACAGCTAGCATGCTAGCATCATGCTAACAGCGGTAAACTGACTGAATGCTAACCCTGCTCAGGGATCAGCTGATCACCGGGTTATTGATCAGATAATGGATCGATACCGGGTATTGATCACGGCTGTGACATCACACGTGTGACGTCACAGAGGTTTCAGATGGAGTTTGATATTATTAGCGCTGCTAACAGTTAGCTACTAATGCTAAAAGTTAGCTGCTAACTGTAGCTGCGCGGCTTCAGTCAGCATCAGAGTGAAGCTTCATGTTGGTGATAAATAAACATGATCAGCTTTATTGATCAGCTTCATTGATCAGCTGGTGACAGTGTAGCAGGTTAGCTAGCTGCATGCTAACAGCTGGTTAGCTGCCATGTTTGTTACTGTTAGCATAAACAGCTGTTTATTACCGGAAACACGTCAGACTGCTCACCTCCAGGTCATCTGACGTCACACACAACACGTCATCAATCAGTCCTGCTCAGTAATAATCAAGACAGCCTTAATGATGACGTCATTTATTCTCATTAACCAGATCAGCTGATCACTTAATATAATTATAATCATTCAGTTTGATCAGAAGCTCAAACATGTTTGTGTGACGTCACAGCTCAGCTGCTACTGCTGTGGGTTAGTGACGTCACAGCTCAGCTGCTACTGCTGTGGGTTAGGGTTATAATTATTATTATATATTATATTATAGTATTATATTTATACAGAACCAGTCCTATATCATATATCATGATTATGTTATATATTATATATTATATATTATATATTATATATTATATATTAGGTATTATATATTATATTATATATCAGGTATTATGTGTTATATTATATTATATTTATACAGAATGAGTCTAAAGGTCGGTTTCTTCTCATCCAGTGGTTTTTATTATTTACTAACATTGTAGATTAATACTGAATTATTATGTTTATACACCTCCTGCTCCTCCTGCTCCATCACACCTCCTCCTCCTCCTCCTGCTCCTCCTCCTCCTGCTCCTCCTCCATCACTCTCCTCCTGCTCCTCCTGCTCCATCACACCTCCTCCTCCTCCTCCTGCTCCTCCTCCTCCTGCTCCATCACACCTCCTCCTGCTCCTCCTCCTCCTCCATCACACCTCCTCCTGCTGCTCCTCCTCCTCCATCACACCTCCTCCTGCTGCTCCTCCTCCATCACACCATCCCTCCTCCTCCTGCTCCTGCTCCATCACACCTCCTCCTCCTCCTCCATCACACCTCCTCCTCCTCCTCCTCCTCATCACACCTCCTCCTGCTGCTCCTCCTCCTCCTCCCATCACACCTCCTCCTGCTGCTCCTCCTCCTCCTCCATCACACCTCTTCCTGCTGCTCCTCCTCCTCCTCCATCACACCTCCTCCTGCTGCTCCTCCTCCATCACATCTCCTCCTGCTGCTCCTCCTCCATCACAC
>NC_070595.1:31250426-31257926 GCF_027409825.1 Scomber japonicus
CCTCCTCCATCACACCATCACTCCTCCTCCTGCTGCTCCTCCTCCTCCATCACACCTCCTCCTTCATACCATCACACCTCCTCCTTCATACCATCACACCTCCTCCTCCTCCATCACATCTCCTCCTCCTGCTCCTCCATCACACCACCTCCTCCTGCTCCTCCATCACACCACCTCCTCCTGCTCCTCCATCACTCCTCCTCCTGCTGCTCCTCCTTCATACCATCACACCTCCTCCTTCATACATCACACCTCCTCCTCCTCCATCACACCTCCTCCTCCTCCATCACACCTGCTCCTCCTGCTCCTCCTGCTCCTCCTCCATCACACCTCCTCCTCCTCCTGCATCACACCTCCTCCTGCTCCTCCTACTCCCCCTGTTCCTGCTCCTCCTCCTCCTCCTCCATCACACCACCTCCTCCTCCATCACTTCTCCTCCTCCATCATATGATCACACCTCCTCCTCCTCCATCATATCATCACACCTCCTCCTCCTCCATCATACCATCACACCTCCTCCTCCTCCTGCTCCTCCTCCTCCTGCTCCATCACACCTCCTCCTCCTCCTGCTCCTCCTCCTCCATCACACCACCTCCTCCTCCTCCTCCTGCTCCATCACACCTCCACCTCCTGGTCCTCCTCCATCACACCTCCTGCTGCTCCTCCTCCGCCATCACACCTCCTCCTCCTCCATCATACCATCACACCTCCTCCTCCTCCATCATACCATCACACCTCCTCCTCCTCCATCACACCTCCTGCTGCTCCTCCTCCTCCATCACACCTCCTCCTCCTCCTCCATCACACCTCCTCCTGCTGCTCCTCCTCTTCCATCACACCTCCTCCTCCATCACACCTCCTGCTCCTCCATCATATCATCACACCTCCTCCTCCTCCATCATACCATCACACCTCCTCCTCCTCCTGCTCCTCCTCCTCCTGCTCCATCACACCTCCTCCTCCTCCTGCTCCTCCTCCTCCATCACACCACCTCCTCCTCCTCCTCCTGGTCCTCCTCCATCACACCTCCTGCTGCTCCTCCTCCGCCATCACACCTCCTCCTCCTCCATCATACCATCACACCTCCTCCTCCTCCATCATACCATCACACCTCCTCCTCCTCCATCATACCATCACACCTCCTCCTCCTCCATCACACCTCCTGCTGCTCCTCCTCCTCCATCACACCTCCTCCTCCTCCTCCATCATACCATCACACCACCACCTCCTCCTCCTCCTCCATCACACCTCCTCCTCCTGCTCCTCCTCCTCCTCCATCATACCATCACACCATCACACCACCTCCTCCTCCTCCTCCATCATACCATCACTCCACCTCCTCCTCCTCCTCCATCATACCATCACTCCTCCTCCTCCTCCATCATACCATCACACCACCACCTCCTCCTCCTCCATCATACCATCACACCACCTCCTCCTCCTCCTCCATCATACCATCATACCTCCTCCTCCTCCTCCTCCTCCATCATACCATCACTCCTCCTCCTCCTCCATCATACCATCACTCCTCCTCCTCCTCCATCATACCATCACTCCTCCTCCTCCTCCATCATACCATCACTCCTCCTCCTCCTCCATCATACCATCACTCCCCCTCCTCCTCCATCATACATCATACCATCCCTCCTCCTCCTCCTCCTCCATCATATCCTCCTCCTCCATCATACCATCACACCTCCTCCTCCATCATACCATCACACCTCCTCCTCCATCATACCATCACACCTCCTCCTCCATCATACATCACACCTCCTCTCCTCCTCCTCCTCCTCCATCATACCATCACTCCTCCTCCTCCTCCTCCATCATACCATCACACCTCCTCTCCTCCTCCATCATACCATCACACCTCCTCTCCTCTCCTTCTCTCCCTCCTCCTCTTCCATCATACCATCACTCCTCCTCCTCCTCCTCCTCTTCCTCTTCTCCTCCTCCTCCTCATCATGATAGAGGAGGAGCTGTTAAAGGGAAACCAGAATGTGTTGCTTCCTAGTTTGAAAGTCTTCAATATTAAACTATTGAATGAGAACCGGCCCATGCCTACTGGTCAGACTGGTCAGACTGGTGTCAGACTGGTCAGACTGGTGTCAGACTGGTGTCAGACTGGTGTCAGACTGGTGTCAGACTGGTATCAGACTGGTAACAGACTGGTCAGACTGGTAACAGACCAGTATAATGATGGTAATGAGTACCTGTCTCTCTCTCCAGGCTGCAGTGTGGCAGGCTCTGAACCACTACGCCTACCTGGATGCTGTTTTCCTCGCTGAGAGACTCTATGCTGAAGGTAACACCTGTCTGTCTACCTGTCTCTCTCTCTGTGTACCTGTCTGTCTACCTGTCTCCCTCTCTCTGTGTACCTGTCTGTCTACCTGTCTCTCTCTCTGTGTACCTGTCTGTCTACCTGTCTCTCTCTCTCTGTGTACCTGTCTGTCTACCTGTCTCTCTCTCTGTGTACCTGTCTCCCTCTCTCTGTGTACCTGTCTGTCTACCTGTCTCTCTCTCTCTCTGTACCTGTCTGTCTACCTGTCTCCCTCTCTCTGTGTACCTGTCTGTCTACCTGTCTCTCTCTCTGTGTACCTGTCTGTCTACCTGTCTCTCTCTCTCTGTGTACCTGTCTGTCTGCAGTGAGGTCAGAGGAGGCTCTCTACCTGTTGGCCACATGTTAACCTGTCTCTCTCTCTCTGTGTACCTGTCTGTCTGCAGTGAGGTCAGAGGAGGCTCTCTACCTGTTGGCCACATGTTATTATCGATCAGGGAAGCCTTACAAGGCGTACCGGCTGCTGAAGGCTCACAGCTGCTCCACACCACAGGTTCGATTCCTGTTGGCCAAGTGCTGCGTCGAACTCAGCAAGTAAGAACACACACACATGTTCTCTGCTCTCTGCTCTGCTCACTGTTCACTGCTCTCTGCTCTCTGCTCTCTGCTCTCTGCTCTCTGCTCTCTGCTCACTGCTCACTGCTCTCTGCTCACTGCGCTCTGCTCACTGCCCTCTACTCACTGCACTCTTCTCTCTGCGCTCTGCTCACTGCTCACTGCCCTCTACTCACTGCTCTCTGCTCACTGTGCTCTGCGCTCTTCTCTCTGCTCACTGCGCTCTGCTCTCTTTTCACTGCTCACTGCGCTCTTCTCTCTGCTCTCTTCTCTCTGCTCTCTTCTCTCTGCGCTCTTCTCTCTGCTCACTGCGCTCTGCTCTCTTTTCTCTGCTCACTGCTCTCTGCCCACTGCGCTCTTCTCTCTGCTCACTGCGCTCTGCTCTCTTCTCTCTGCGCTCTTCTCTCTGCTCACTGCGCTCTTCTCTCTGCTCTCTGCTCACTGCGCTCTGCTCTCTTCTCTCTGCTCACTGCGCTCTTCTCTCTGCACTCTGCTCACTGCGCTCTACTCACTGCGCTCTGCTCTCTTCTCTCTGCTCACTGCGCTCTGCGCTCTTCTCTCTGCGCTCTTCTCTCTGCGCTCTTCTCTCTGCGCTCTTCTCTTTGCTCACTGCTCACTGCGCTCTTCTCTCTGCTCTCTGCGCTCTGCTCTCTTCTCTCTGCTCACTGCTCTCTGCTCTCTGTGTTCTTCTCTCTTCTCTCTGCTCTCTGTGTTCTTCTCTCTGCTCTCTGTGTTCTTCTCTCTGCTCTCTTCTCTCTGCTCTCTGCTCTCTGTGTTCTTCTCTCTGCTCTCTGTGTTCTTCTCACTGCTCACTGCGCTCTGCTCACTGCACTCTGCTCTCGGCTCTCTGCTCTCTTCTCTCTGCTCACTGCGCTCTTCTCTCTGCTCTCTTCTCTCTGCTCACTGCGCTCTTCTCTCTGCTCACTGTGCTCTTCTCTCTGCTCTCTGTGCTCTTCTCTCTGCTCTCTGTGTTCTTCTCTCTGCTCTCTGCTCTCTGTGTTCTTCTCTCTGCTCTCTTCTCTCTGCTCTCTGCTCTCTGTGTTCTTCTCTCTGCTCTCTGTGTTCTTCTCACTGCTCACTGCGCTCTGCTCACTGCACTCTGCTCTCGGCTCTCTGCTCTCTTCTCTCTGCTCACTGCGCTCTTCTCTCTGCTCTCTTCTCTCTGCTCTCTGCTCACTGCGCTCTTCTCTCTGCTCACTGTGCTCTTCTCTCTGCTCTCTGTGCTCTTCTCTCTGCTCTCTGTGCTCTTCTCTCTGCTCTCTGCTCACTGTGCTCTGCTCTCTGTGCTCTTCTCTCTGCTCTCTGCTTACTGTGCTCTTCTCTCTGCTCTCTTCTCTCTGCTCTCTTCTCTCTTCTCTCTGCTCTCTGCTCACTGCGCTCTTCTCTCTGCTCACTGTGCTCTTCTCTCTGCTCTCTGTGCTCTTCTCTCTGCTCTCTGCGCTCTTCTCTCTGCTCTCTGTGCTCTTCTCTCTGCTCTCTGCTCACTGCGCTCTTCTCTCTGCTCTCTGCGCTCTGCTCTCTTCTCTCTGCTCACTGCTCTCTGCTCTCTGTGTTCTTCTCTCTGCTCTCTGCGCTCTTCTCTCTGCTCTCTGCTCTCTGCGCTCTTCTCTCTGCGCTCTGCGCTCTTCTCTCTGCTCTCTGCGCTCTGCTCTCTGCTCACTGTCTGGTTACCTGTCTGTCTCTCAGGCTCGCTGAAGGAGAACAGGTTCTGATTGGTGGAGTGCTGAACAAACAGAAGAGTCAGGATGACATCATCACAGAGTTTGGAGACTCCGCCTCCTTCACGTTGTCGTTACTGGGACACATTTACTGGTAAAGAACTGTTCCTTCCCCAGTATGTTACTGGTGTTAATGACACTTACAGACATCTGCCTGTCTCTCTCTCTCTCTGCCTGTCTCCCTCTCTGCCTGTCTGTCTCTCTCTCTCTCTCTCTCTCTCTCTCTCTCTCTCTCTCTCTCTCTCTCTCTCTCTCTCTCTCTCTCTCTCTCTCTCTCTGCCTGTCTCTCTCTCTCTCTCTGTCTGTCTGCCTGTCTTTCTGCCTGTCTCTCTCTCTCTCTCTCTCTCTCTCTCTCTCTGCCTGTCTCTCTCTCTCTCTCTCTCTCTCTCTCTCTCTGTCTCTGAGCAGTAAGACAGACCGTGTCACTAAAGGTGCGGAGTGTTTCCAGAGAAGTTTAAATCTCAACCCGTTCCTCTGGTCGCCTTTTCAAAACCTCTGTCACCTAGGTAACGCACACACACACGCACGCACGCACACACACACACACACACACACACACACACACACACACACACACACAGTGATTGACACTGGTTTGTGTTCCAGGAGAGAAACCAGATCCAGATCAGGTGTTCAGGTTGTCCTCTCTTCAGAACTCCTCGTTAGCCCCGCCCCCTCCTCCTGTAAGCCCCGCCCAGAACTCGTCACACCGCCTCGACACCGCCCTGATGGAGACGCCGCAGGACACACTGGTACTGTTCATGAGCTCAGTGTAATCAGATTACTGATGAGCTCAGTGTATTCAGATTAATGATGAGCTCAGTGTAACCAGATTATTGATGAGCTGTGTAATCAGATTATTGATGAGCTCAGTGTAACCAGATTATTGATGAGCTCAGTGTAACCAGATTATTGATGAGCTCAGTGTAATCAGATTACTGATGAGCTCAGTGTAATCAGATTACTGATGAGCTCAGTGTAACCAGATTACTGATGAGCTCAGTGTAATCAGATTACTGATGAGCTCAGTGTAACCAGATTATTGATGAGCTCAGTGTAACCAGATTACTGATGAGCTCAGTGTAACCAGATTATTGATGAGCTCAGTGTAATCAGATTACTGATGAGCTCAGTGTAACCAGATTACTGATGAGCTCAGTGTAATCAGATTACTGATGAGCTCAGTGTAACCAGATTACTGATGAGCTCAGTGTAATCAGATTATTGATGAGCTGTGTAACCAGATTATTGATGACCTCGGTGTAATCAGATTATTGATGAGCTGTGTAACCAGATTACTGATGAGCTCAGTGTAACCAGATTATTGATGAGCTCAGTGTAACCAGATTATTGATGAGCTCAGTGTAACCAGATTATTGATGACCTCGGTGTAATCAGATTACTGATGACCTCGGTGTAACCAGATTACTGATGAGCTCAGTGTAACCAGATTACTGATGAGCTCAGTGTAACCAGATTACTGATTAGCTCAGTGTAACCAGATTATTGATGACCTCGGTGTAACCAGATTACTGATGACCTCGGTGTAACCAGATTACTGATGAGCTCGGTGTAACCAGATTACTGATGAGCTCGGTGTAACCAGATTACTAATGAGCTCAGTGTAATCAGATTACTGATGAGCTGTGTAATCAGATTACTGATGACCTTGGTGTAATCAGATTACTAATGACCTCAGTGTAATCAGATTACTTTTCCCTCTCCAGGAGTTAAATCGTTTGAATCTAGAATCATCAAATGGAAAGCTGACTTCTGATTTGTCGGTTTCCTACATCGACTCCTCCCTCATCTCCTCGGAGACTGGCTCCCTATTGGTCAGTTCGGTTTCCATGGCGTCGGCCGGCTCCTTATTGGCTAAACAGAACAAACCTAAGAGTGGGAGGAGCTTATTGGGAGGACCTGCTGCACTTAGTCCGTTAACGCCCAGGTGAGTGTGTGTGTGTCTGTGTGTATCTGTGTGAGTGTGTGTGTGTGTGTGTGTGTGTGTGTGTGTGTCTGTGTGAGTGTGTGTCTGTGAGTGTCTGTCTGTGTGTGTGTGTGTGAGTGTGTGTCTGTGTGTGTGTCTGTCTGTGTGTGTCTGTCTGTGTGTGTGTGTCTGTGTGTGTGTGTGTGTGTGTGTGTGTGTGTGTGCATACCTCTGTGTGTGTGTGTGTGTGTGTGTGTGTGTGTGTTATACTCTGCATTATATATAATTCTGTGTGTGTGTGTGTGTGTGTGTGTGTGTGTGTAGTTTTGGCATCCTGCCCCTGGAGCCCAGCCCTGGAGACCCCACATATCTACAGAACTATTCAGCTACCATGGAAACGCAATCTACTGCTCCCAGCAAGAAGGTACACACCTGTCTGTCTGTCTCACACCTGTCTGTCTGTCTCACACCTGTCTGTCTCTCACCTGTCTGTCTGTCTCTCACCCTGCCTGTCTGTCTCTCACCTGTCTGTCTGTCTGTCTCACACCTGTCTGTCTGTCTCACACCTGTCTGTCTCTCACCTGACTGTCTGTCTGTCTGTCTCTCACCTGCCTGCCTGTCTGTCTCTCACCTGCCTGTCTGTCTCTCACCTGCCTGTCTGTCTCTCATCTGCCTGTCTGTCTCACCTACCTGTCTGTCTCGCACCTGCCTGTCTGTCTCACACCTGCCTGTCTGTCTCTCACCTGTCTGTCTGTCTCACACCTGCCTGTCTGTCTCTCACCTGCCTGTCTGTCTCCAGGATCAGTCTGTCTGCCTGTCTGTCTGACTACTTGTCTGTCTCTCACCTGCCTGTCTGTCTCTCACCTGCCTGTCTGTCTCTCACCTGCCTGTCTCTCACCTGCCTGTCTGTCTCACACCTGCCTGTCTGTCTCTCACCCTGTCTGTCTGTTTCTCACCTGTCT
>NC_070595.1:31262926-31270426 GCF_027409825.1 Scomber japonicus
ACATCTGTCCTCACACCTGTCCCCACACCTGTCCTCACCTGTCTAACACACCTGTCCTCACACCTTCTCCTCACACCTGTCCACACCTGTCCTCACACCTGTCCTCACACCTGTCCCCACACCTGTCCTCACACCTGTCCTCACACCTTCTCCTCACACCTGTCCTCACACCTGTCCTCACACCTGTCCACACACCTCTCCACACACCTGTCCTCACACCTGTCCTCACACCTCTCCACACACCTGTCCACACACCTTCTCCTCACACCTGTCCTCACACCTCCTCCTCACACCTGTCCTCACACCTGTCCTTACACCTGTCCCAACACCTGTCCTCACACATTCTCCTCACACCTGTCCTCACACCTGTTCCCACACCTGTTCCCACACCTGTCCTCACACCTGTTCCCACACCTGTCCTCACACCTGTCTAACACACCTGTCCTCACACTTGTCCACACCTGTCCTCATACCTGTCCCCACACCTGTCCTCACACCTGTCCACACACCTGTCCACACACCTGTCCACACCTGTCCACACACCTGTCCACACACCTGTCCTCACACCTCCACACACCTGTCCTCACACCTCCACACACCTGTCCTCACACCTCCACACACCTGTCCTCACACCTCCACACACCTGTCCACACCTGTCTTCACACCTGTCCTCACACCTGAGGTGTCTGCGTCTCTGTTTGCAGGCCTGGTGTGTAGCAGGAAACTGTTTCAGCCTGCAGAGGGAGCATGACATCGCTATCAAGTTCTTCCAGAGAGCCATCCAGGTGAGCTTCTGTTACCATGGTTACTGCTACTTGTTGTACCATAGATACCATGCTTTGATTGACTGAACTGCTCTATCTAGTCTGTGTCTCACCTGTCTCACTACCTGTCTGTGTCTCACCTGTCTCACTACCTGTCTGTCTCACTACCTGTCTGTGTCTCACCTGTCTCACTACCTGTCTGTGTCTCACCTGTCTCACTACCTGTCTGTGTCTAGCTACCTGTCTCAGTACCTGTCTGTGTCTCACTACCTGTCTGTGTCTCACCTGTCTCACTACCTGTCTGTGTCTCACTACCTGTCTGTGTCTCACCTGTCTCACTACCTGTCTGTGTCTCACCTGTCTCACTACCTGTCTGTCTCACTACCTGTCTGTGTCTCGCTACCTGTCTCAGTACCTGTCTGTGTCTCACTACCTGTCTGTGTCTCACCTGTCTCACTACCTGTCTGTGTCTCACTACCTGTCTGTGTCTCACCTGTCTCACTACCTGTCTGTGTCTCACCTGTCTCACTACTTGTCTGTGTCTCACCTGTCTCACTACCTGTCTGTGTCTCACCTGTCTCACTACTTGTCTGTGTCTCACCTGTCTCACTACCTGTCTGTGTCTCACCTGTCTCACTACCTGTCTGTGTCTCACCTGTCTCACTACCTGTCTGTGTCTTACCTGTCTCAGTACCTGTCTGTGTCTCACTACCTGTCTGTGTCTCACCTGTCTCACTACCTGTCTGTCTCACTACCTGTCTGTGTCTCACCTGTCTCACTACCTGTCTGTCTCACTACCTGTCTCAGTACCTGTCTGTGTCTCACTACCTGTCTGTGTCTCACCTGTCTCACTACCTGTCTGTGTCTCACCTGTCTCACTACCTGTCTGTGTCTCACCTGTCTCACTACTTGTCTGTGTCTCACCTGTCTCACTACCTGTCTGTGTCTCACCTGTCTCACTACTTGTCTGTGTCTCACCTGTCTCACTACCTGTCTGTCTCACTACCTGTCTGTGTCTCACCTGTCTCACTACCTGTCTGTCTCACTACCTGTCTCAGTACCTGTCTGTGTCTCACTACCTGTCTGTGTCTCACCTGTCTCACTACCTGTCTGTGTCTCACTACCTGTCTGTGTCTCACCTGTCTCACTACCTGTCTGTGTCTCACCTGTCTCACTACTTGTCTGTGTCTCACCTGTCTCACTACTTGTCTGTGTCTCACCTGTCTCACTACCTGTCTGTGTCTCACCTGTCTCACTACTTGTCTGTGTCTCACCTGTCTCACTACCTGTCTGTGTCTCACCTGTCTCACTACCTGTCTGTGTCTCACCTGTCTCACTACCTGTCTGTGTCTCACCTGTGTGTCTCTGGTCTCAGGTGGACCCGGGTTTTGCGTATGCGTACACTCTGCTGGGTCACGAGTTTGTTCTGACGGAGGAGTTGGACCGAGCGCTCGCCTGCTTCCGTAACGCCATCAGAGTCAACAACAGACACTACAACGCATGGTACGGTAACCATGGTAACCAATGCACTGTACACAACAGACACTACAACGCATGGTACGGTAACCATGGTAACCAATGCACTGTACACAACAGACACTACAATGCATGGTAGGGTAACCATGGTAACCAATGCACTGTACACAACAGACACGACAACGCATTGTACGGTAACCATGGTAACTACAATAAAGCTTCAAAGATGATAAATAATATAATAAAAAGTCTAAACAGTGTTAAACCTGTGTGTGTGTGTGTGTGTGTGTGTCTGTGTGTGTGTGTGTCTGTGTGTGTCTGTGTGTGTCTGTGTGTGTGTCTGTGTCTGTGTCTGTGTCTGTGTCTGTGTCTGTGTCTGTGTGTGTGTGTGTGTGTGTGTCTGTGTGTAGGTACGGTCTGGGGATGATTTACTACAAACAGGAGAAGTTCAACTTAGCAGAAATCCACTTCAAGAAAGCTCTGAGCATCAACCCTCAGAGCTCTGTGCTGCTCTGTCACATCGGAGTGGTACGTTAGCATGTAGCATCCTGCATTCAGAACACATGCACTGTTAGCATTAGCATCAATGCTTAAGACTCATTCTGTGTGTGTGTGTGTGTGTGTGTGTGTGTGTGTGTGTGTAGGTGCAGCATGCGTTGAAGAAGTCAGATGCAGCTTTAGAGACTCTGAACAGAGCGATCGGGATCGACCCTAAAAATCCGCTCTGCAAGTTCCACCGAGCCTCCATCCTGTTCGCCAACGACAAATACAAGGTACTGACCACCTGTCTCTCTGTCGCCATGACAACCTCTCTGTCACCATGACCACCTGTCTCTCTGTCACCATGACAACCTGTCTCTGTGTCACCATGACAACCTGTCTGTCACCATGACCGCCTGTGTGTCTCTCTGTCTCCATGGTGACCTGTGTGTCTCTCTGTCGCCATGACAACCTCTCTGTCACCATGACAACCTGTCTGTCACCATGACAACCTGTCTGTCACCATGACAACCTGTCTGTCACCATGACGACCTGTGTGTCTCTCTGTCTCCATGGTGACGTGTGTGTCTCTCTGTCTCCATGGTGACCTGTGTGACTCTCTGTCTCCATGGTGACCTGTGTGACTCTGTCTCCATGGTGATGTGTGTCTGCAGGCGGCTCTTCAGGAGTTGGAGGAGTTGAAGCAGATTGTTCCCAAAGAGTCTCTGGTTTACTTCCTCATAGGAAAGGTAACACACTGTTTCTATATTGTATATAACCTGATGTTAACACAATGAGCTGAGAGTCATGTGACTGTGGAGAGTGATGATGTGTTTCCTGTGTGTCAGGTGTATAAGAAGCTGGGGCAGACTCACCTGGCTCTGATGAACTTCAGCTGGGCCATGGACCTGGATCCTAAAGGAGCCAACAACCAGATCAAAGAAGCCATCGATAAGCGATACCTGCCTGAGGATGAAGGTATGACATCACTAACAGCTGCTATGACATCACTAACAGCTGGTGTGACATCACTAACAGCTGCTATGACATCACGAACAGCTGTTATGACCTCACTAACAGCTGGTGTGACATCACTAACAGCTGCTATGACATCACGAACAGCTGGTATGACCTCACAAACAGCTGGTGTGACATCACTAACAGCTGCTATGACATCACTAACAGCTGGTATGACCTCACTAACAGCTGGTGTGACCTCATTAACAGCTGCTATGACCTCACTACAGCTATGACCTCACTAACAGCTGGTATGACCTCACTAACAGCTGGTATGACATCACTAACAGCTGGTGTGACATCACTAACAGCTGGTATTACATCACTAACAGCTGGTATGACCTCACAAACAGCTGGTGTGACATCACTAACAGCTGCTATGACATCACTAACAGCTGGTATGACCTCACTAACAGCTGGTGTGACCTCATTAACAGCTGCTATGACCTCACTACAGCTATGACCTCACTAACAGCTGGTATGACCTCACTAACAGCTGGTATGACCTCACTAACAGCTGGTGTGACCTCATTAACAGCTGGTGTGACATCACTACAGCTATGACCTCACTAACAGCTGGTATGACCTCACTAACAGCTGGTGTGACATCACTAACAGCTGGTATTACATCACTAACAGCTGGTGTGACCTCACTAACAGCTGCTATGACCTCATTAACAGCTGCTATGACCTCACTAACAGCTTCTATGACATCACTAACAGCTGGTATGACCTCACTAACAGCTGGTATGACCTCACTAACAGCTGTGACATCACTAACAGCTGGTATGACCTCACTAACAGCTGTGACCTCATTAACAGCTGCTATGACCTCACTAACAGCTGCTATGACCTCACTAACAGCTGGTATGACCTCACTAACAGCTGGTGTGACCTCACTAACAGCTGGTATGACATCACTAACAGCTGCTAGGACCTCACTAACAGCTGGTATGACATCACTAACAGCTGCTATGACCTCATTAACAGTTGGTGTGACCTCATTACAGCTATGACATCACTAACAGCTGGTATGACCTCACTAACAGCTGGTATGACCTCATTAACAGCTGGTGTGACATCACTAACAGCTGTTTCCTGTTTCCTGTCCCCAGCCGTGGACGTGGACAGTCAGGACAGCAGTATTATGACCGACGCCGACGACACGCAGCTCCACACGGCCGAGAGCGACGATGTTCTTTAACCTGCCAATCATCTGACCCCGCCCCTGGAGGAGTACTGTTGCTAGGCAACATTTTGACAGACAGATCTTTGGTTGAGCTCCGCCCCCAGCCTTCCTCCCTTTTATCTGATTGGCTGAAACAGACTGCTGCTGTCCTAAGGCCCGCCCCCTGTCCTCCTCTTCCTCGTATGTCATCGAGCTCGTCCTGTGACATCACAGCTTGTCCTGTGACATCACAGCTCGTCCTCTGACATCATCACAGCTGTTTTTTATGTTCTTTTTATCATCGTTATGGAATAAATCAATAAAAACATGTAAACCCCGCCTCCTGTTGTCTGCTTCCTGTTCACTGTGGGCCAATCAGCTGCTCCCCTCACAACAGCTCTGCTCTGATTGGACCAGGTCGCTTTAGCTCATGAACGGTCTGTTCTGATTGGACGATACATTCATTATTAGACCATTTTATACAAAGATTATATCACAGCCAATCACAGAGCAGACACATTGTCAGCTGTGGCTCCTCCCCCAGGTTACTCCCGTTGCTATGCCAACGGTGTGTGAATGGTAGCCAGGTTACTCCCGTTGCTATGCCAACGGTGTGTGAATGGTAGCCAGGTTACTCCCGTTGCTATGCCAACGGTGTGTGAATGGTAGCCAGGTTACTCCCGTTGCTATGCCAACGGTGTGTGAATGGTAGCAGAGTAAAAGCTTTGAGTGCTTCTATAAAGTAGTCTGACCTCTGACCTGTGACATCACACAGTGGACCAATAGGAGCAAAGCAGATGGAGGCAGAATGTGATGCTGGTTGGAGCAGGAACACACACCTGATACACACACACACCTGATACACACCTGATACACACACACACCTGATACACACCTGATACACACACACACACCTGATACACACACCTGATACACACACACACACCTGATACACACCTGATACACACACACACACACACCTGATACACACCTGATACACACACACACCTGATACACACCTGAGAACAGGTACACACACCTGATACACACCTGAGAACAGGTACACACACCTGATACACACCTGAGAACAGGTACACACACCTGATACACACACACACACACACCTGATACACACACACACACACCTGATACACACCTGAGAACAGGTACACACACCTGATACACACCTGAGAACAGGTACACACACCTGATACACACACACACACACACCTGATACACACACACACACCTGATACACACCTGAGAACAGGTACACACACCTGATACACACCTGAGAACAGGTACACACACCTGATACACACCTGATACACACTTGTACTTTCTTTATGCTCTTCTTGGAGAGTTCATGACTTAGAAGTGTAGAATACTGCAGCAGCTCGAGCTGTTCATCATGTAAACAGGAGAACAAGTGAACCTGTTAATATTAATATGAATATTAATATGAATATTAATATGAATGTGTGCTCCTGACGAATATATTAAACTATTATGATTTGAACCCGATTAACAAAGCACACACATGAAAGTATCAGAATGGTGTTTATTGCAGTGATAACAACGTGGAGGCGCGTGCACGTGTCTGCCAGGAAGGAGACGACAGTGTAAAAAGACAAGAAGAAGAAATCTGAAGCCTGACATTGAGAAACACGTAATAATATAAATCAAATTACATATTTCATTTTCTATGCTCGTTTTATTTTTCAATGCCAATAACAATATAATAATATAATAATATATAATGTCCTAATGTCATGAATCCAACCAGTGAGGTAATCCTGGAGCTTCTCCTCTGATCTCTCCTGTTTGCCACATCCAATATGGCGGCGACGTCGACGTACGTCTCAGCGCTCAGTGAGGCGTTTACGTATATACCTCTCAGCCAATCAGAGAAGAGCACACCCGTATGAATATTAAACAGGAAACACTAGCTTTTTTCTTTTTTTTACATTTCGAAGATTTTCTGTTGCTCTATGACGTCAGCGGGCTGCAGGATGCTGCGGGTTGCCATGGTAACAGCAGTCTCCTCTCCCAGCATGCAGCAGCAGAGCGCCACCACTCTCATTGCGGCAGCAGGTGGAACTGCAGCAGGGTGGAGCAGCCTGAAGAAGCACCGCAGCTAGAGGTAAGACTGCTCTGTCTGTCTGTCTCTCTCTGAGCCTGTCTCTCTGTCTGTCTGTCTCTCTCTGAGCCTGTCTGTCTGTCTCTCTGTGTGTCTCTGAGCCTGTCTGTCTGTCTGTCTTTCTGCCTGTCTGTCTGTCTGTCTGTCTCTGAGCCTGTCTGTCTGTCTGTCTGTCTGTCTCTCTCTGAGCCTGTCTGTCTCTGAGCCTGTGTGTCTCTGAGCCTGTCTGTCTGTCTGTCTGTCTGTTTGTCTGTCTCTCTGTGTGTCTCTGAGCCTGTCTGTCTGTCTGTCTGTCTGTCTGTCTCTCTATGAGCCTGTCTGTCTGTCTGTCTCTCTCTGAGCCTGTCTGTCTGTCTGTCTGTCTCTCTGTGTCTCTCTCTCTCTGAACCTGTCTGTCTCTCTGTGTGTGTCTCTCTCTCTCTCTCTTTCTCTGAGCCTGTCTCTCTCTGAGCCTG